>NW_027468227.1:0-27312 GCF_965363235.1 Mytilus galloprovincialis | reverse complement strand
AGAAAAACTTTTTTTTTTCAAAGATTTGCGACGCAATTACTAAGTGCTGGGTTCGGACTCACAACTTTAGTGTTGACAAGCTAGAGATACAGTATTTGAATACATAGTAGTTTGACTAAATTTAATCAATTTAGATAACTATACTTAAAAAATTACTTATAAAACAGTAGTATTTAAAATTGCCATATGTATGAAGACCAATTTTTGGCATTGTGCTGTTTTCTGCTCTTTATAAATTGGGTTGTGGTCTCTTTGACACATTTTCTGTTTCCCTCCCGAATTTTATTTTTGATAATGATAAATTAAAACTTACCAATCAACTACTTGTCCTGCTTGGAAGAATTCGGAGTTACAGCCTCCACAATAATTAGCCCTGCAAAAGTAACAGTCATTACCAAATGTTATTTCAACTGATCGGGCGGAGCTTATCTTTTAATTTGCATAAAGACAATCTATTTGAAGATGTGTGATAAAGATGAACGCCGATATAATTATCATTGAATTCTAATCAAATATCAGTGTCAACAAACGCATATACAAAAGAACTGAGTGAATGATATGGACGAATAACTGGACACTTCATTGATTGGTTTATCCCAAAACTCCTGTCTATAGATGGACTGGTCTTAAATACGCGAGCTTCTTAAACCCCACCCGGTCAAGTGAAATAAATATAGTAAAACAATGTTGTGCGTACAAAGAAGAAGACATGTATGTGATAAGAATACTATAGTACTGTTATGCTATGTGTTTATTTGTAAGATAAAAGAAACAAGAATAAGATTATTATTAAGAATGTGGGTACATGAATTAAACGACAAGAAGTTGGAGTGCAATGTATGTAGGCAAACTTTCTAAGTACACATTTAAAATTAAATCTTGAGGCTCGTGTCGAACACTCTGGTGTATGTGCCTATTCAACAAATGGACATCAAGCTTTCCTTTCTGTATTATATTGTACATTAAACAATATGCTTATACATAAAGTTGTTTTCGCTAATATGCAATAAATCCTATGTATATAAATACAAAAGATGCCAAACGTTTGAAACAAGTTTTGTTTTAAAATAGCATAATATACTATAATTATTCAAAAACAAATGCATTCTCGTAATATAGCTTATTAATTCATGTTTGATTATGTTAATTCCATATATAAGAAAAGCATATTTCTCACCTGCAAACTGCCGTAGGGAAATTTGGACATTCACTTAGAAGGCATGGGTCTATAAAGCACTGTACCGACTTCTCCAAACATGTATCCTTGTTATTATTAGAACAATTTACTGAAACTTAAATTATAATAAGTTTTAAAAGATGTATCAAATACATGTAAGGGTTAAAATGAAATGAAATATAAACAAATGAACGCACCCTTTACAGCTGACAATACGGTATGAGGTTTTCTCATTAATTAAAGTCGTACGATTGCCTATAAATGCTTACTCCCACTAAGTTTGAGTACTTGTTTATCATTGGCATTTGATCCCCATTTTTTACATCAAGTATACGTTGTCATATAAAAATAATTGTTTATAATCTGCAAGTCAGTGTAATTTGATTTTAGGAAGTCGGTATAAGAAATATACCCATCAAAGATGCAGAAGTTATAAATAAAACATGTAATTTTTTATTTTGAGAATCGTTCTAATAATAATAGTCAAACCCGCCCCCTTCAGATCTCAAAAATGAAATTAAATTAAAGGTTAACTACAATTTAAAGTATTTCAAATTCGTTTCATGTATTCGTACACTAGATGTAACAAGACTGGTGTGCAATTTGTAGCTCGTGTCTTTTTGCGTCTTAAATTAAGGCATTTTCAAGAACAACTTATACATGTTAAATTGTGCTGTCATCAGAGTGGATGATGAACTTAATGTCTAGTTAAATATCAAATCTAATTAAACAAGATCGTACTACAAAGAATGTGCATCTCGCAAAAATATTGTAATATCATACATGTAACTATACACTTTCATTATTTTTATAAAAACTAATAAACTATATTTCCTATATATTTACCTAAAATTGTAAGAAACAAACAAATTCCTGCCTTCCACATGTTGGATTGACTTAGTTCTGTGACCTATAACTTCAACTGATTCTGTGCTTTATCAAAATTCCAACGGTTACAATTAACAGATAAAGGTACTATTCGTGCGTAAATGTAACTCTGTCGAATTATATCTATATTGATACTTGTTGTAATATATGTCTTATATACAATGAACTACACTTAGGATTAAAACCTCAAAACAGTGCGCCAGCCCATTAAAAACGGAAAAATAATATACAATTATGGCCCGTTGAAAAGGTGAATATCCAAAATTGTCAACACGAGAAGGTTATTTCATTGAGGGCGCAGCTATAATCCTGGTACTTTTGATAACTATTGGTACAGGCATGTTATAATGTAGAAAATGGTGGATTGAATCTAGTTTTATAGCTAGCTAAACCTCTTACCTGTATGATAGTGAAATACTGGCATACAACACATATAAAAGATCAATTAAAGTTGAAATTTGATTTACAAAGGAGAAGTGATATCAAATTGTTAAACTCTTCTGTTAAGACATTATTCAAATCTTCTTGGCATATCAAGGTAGAATACAGAAAAAATCATTCATGTATGCCTATTTACTATCATTATGATAGATTGTTTTGTATGTTCAAATAACGAGCAGTTCTTATTTGGTTTTAAATTTGTCTTGTAAAACTGTACATCATTTATACATCAAGAAATTTTAACGACTTCATACGTGCATTATAATGATGTTCATTTGCAAAGTTGTTATTCGATCTTAACTGTGCGATCTGGAAGACTAGGTCAAAATTTCCCCCTTTACAGAGTTGACTATCATGTTTACTTTTCTGGTAAATACTTTTTTTAATTGCTTCTATCCTTTTAAAGGATTACTAATGCAAGGCAAAATCGATTTTCGAGGTTTATTTCATAAAATGTACATAAAGGCACACTGTCTAGTCAAAAGCATAGGATTTTACAAAATTGGAATTAATCAATCAACCCATATCTTCATCAATTTTCCGCTGATAAGAACCATTCAGCCTCAATCACACACATGTCTTAATGACATACTAGTAATTTAAAAGAGCCAATACGCGTAGCACGAAATGCTCCTTTTAGTATAGAATTACAATTCCAAGCACTTGAATATAAAACATATTGCAGCGAAAGACCGAATACAACACTAGTTCACGAATTGTCAGGGTTGAATTCATATCAATGAACATTTTATTTTTCTCGATTTCACCTAAAACTCTCAATTTATAATATAAACAAAAACAATACAAGTTTACAATTCATTTACAGGAAATTAAGAATTGATTGGATTTTACTGTTAACGTTCAAAACAAAGCAAAAATATGCATCCCCCATGTCCGCACTAAACTACATGTATATAATATTATTAACAGTTGCGTTGTGTTTAAAAAAAGAAAGAGCAAAATATACCAAACAAACTACCAGAGGGAGATTCCAAGTCAAAAGTCAAAACCTAATTGACAACAACATGCCTTAAATAGAAAAATGACAGAAGTCCTTAGGTTAATGTGGTGTTTACGTCAATGAAAATGAAACTGGACGAGTACCACTGTGCATGCATATTTGGTCGTTCTATTTCTTACATTTATTCTTTCAGGGCCTTACACATATAGCTGATTATGATATATTGGTTTTACTCACTGTGACAGGTCCAACAATGAACTGTTATTGTCAATTTCTGTGTCATTTCGGTCTTTTTTGTTCACAACTTGTAACAGTAAACCACTATAGGTCAAAGTATACGGTCTTCCGCGCAGAGCCTTGGCTCATTAGAAACTACCTTTTGGATTATAGCTCTTCATCTTTTATATAAGCTTTGGATTTCAAATATTTTGGTCACGAGCATCACTGAAGAGACATGTATTGTCGAAATGCGCATCTGGTGCAAGAAAATTGGTACCGTTAATTTTATTACAAGCTATAAAGGGCCCCAAAACTAAAACTGGTCAAAAACAATTCAATCAGAATGATTATCATAAACAGAAAAAAAACCAGCTTACTTAGAATTCGAATAGTATAGATAAATTTAACAGATAAAATTAATCAAAAATCAAATATACAAGTATAAACAGTCTGTGTGACATAATCTTTTCAAAAGAAATATGGAGAACTTTACAATAGCTAATAACACTGGAGAGTTTGTAAACCGTATTACAGATGCAGACATTGGGATAACTATAACGACTACGGTTTTGTCGATTATAGGGTCAATTTGGCTCATTTTGGTTAACGGTCGTAAATGGATTAGAAATGGACACTTAAAAGAAACAAGGAAGCTTTTGATATACCTTACTATTTCGGATTTTTGCATTGCGATTGGAAATTTTTCGGGGGCAGTAAGATACATCAAATCAGATGACAGCAATAGTTTTAAAGTATTGAAATGTAATTCTGAACGCGACGTAGGATGCATAATTCAAAGTTTTATAACTACGTTGGGATCTTTGTGGTCTTTCTTCTGGACGACAGTAATTGCGTTCCATTTGTTGGTAACTTATGAAGAAGCAATGAAAGTTCCTGAAAAATTGAAGAAGGTCCAAGAAAAAAAGGGTGGATGCATATTCAGAGTACGCTTGCTGTATCATTTTAGCTGGCTTATTCCAGGTAAAGTAGCAAAAACAACAACCACTAGGGGTAGTTAAATTAAATTATCCTATGTCAGTGCTTTACAAAAGACAAAAATATAGACAACATTTAAAGTGTGAAAAATGAATGAACCATTATTATTAAGTTTATTTTCGGTTTCACAATTTTCATGTCACATCAACATCATTTGAACTTTGGTGTATAGTTGTCTGTTGGGCTATTATACATTGTACCACATCTCTTTTTTCAAGCTAATATTACAATGAGATGAATTGCATGCAAGGGGGTGATTGATAATGCATACACAATCTGGACATAAAACTCAAATATAAAACAATATTACAATGATTTCATTTTAAAAGTATATTAAACAAAGATTTACAGGTTATCCGTGGACAAGGAAGTTGTCATACATGTATGTGTCTTATACAATACCCTTTACCCTTGGAGAGGAATCCGAGGTTTCGTTTTACTAATATAATCACTTAGACCTCTGTTCTCTGTTTTAGGGACTGATGATTTTTTTCTTTTTGTCTTACAAGTTCTATTTTGCTATGGTGTTGTCTTTTGTTTCGTTTGCTTTGGTCGACATTTCATTTTCAATTACCCCTAGTTATCCTTTTTACATTTTATCAATGAAACAAATATAAACACAACGATAACCTCTAAAATAGATAAAAAGTTTTAAGATAGATCTTAAGATATCCTTTGTCAATAATTTCATTTGTTACGTATGTAGTATACTTCATTGTTCATTGACAACGCTACGGTCGTATATTAATGGAGAACTGATGAAAATGTATTTTATAATTGTTAGGTTCAATCACTACTTAAAATAAGATCTTGGTTTATATTTATCTGTTTTTTTTTTTCTTCTAGAATTTTGTCTAGGTGCTATCTTTTTTATATTTAATTACTAATTGTGGTTGTTTGTACCGACCGATAAGCTCCAGCGCGGTCATTTTTTCTATATCAGTTTTAAGATATCATACTATAGTAATATTGTCTGCTTTTGTTAAGTTTTAATTTAAGAAATGTTATACTATTTTATTACAAACGTTTATTATGGTTTACAACTGACAGATTTAAACTTTAATATTTACCCTGCTTTCAAATGAGTATGACAAACGTGATGATTTCAAATTACCAATAGTCAACTCCCCGTGGCCATTTGTCAGAGTTACCAACTGCATTCTCATTTCTAAAAAAACAAGTTACGCTAGGATGAAAGATCTTGTCCTTAGTTATTTTAAGTTATAATCTTTATTCGATCCTGCCTCTTTAATTAGTTTATCCTGGCTTTTTTTCCCAAGTTGTTTATCCTGCTTTTTAAAGTTTAATCCTAGGCGCCCCGCCCCTTCCCCCATAAAAATCAAATAGTAGTTCCTAAAATACTGGAACAAACGTCTGAAATGTAACTTACCCGTTTGTGTTTTATCTCAGATTGTGACATCATTAATAAGGGTACTAGATTCACGGCATACATACCAGGATACGTTTATCTTGTCGATACCCAAACCACGCTTGTTTTTAAAATCACGCGATTCTATCCTATCACTTGTTTACCTTGATTTGTTTTTTCAGTTGCTCAAGCAAGATTTGAATAACGGTAAACATATAATGCTTGAATTTGTCATTTCTTTTCAGTTATCATTATGAGCATCGCTGCTGGAACAAATGTTCTTGGGTCGGATCTATCTGTTGGCTCTGGAGCTTGGTGCTGGATATCTGCCTGTCTGTCGCCAAATCAAAGAACATTTTGGATGACATTTACAGGAAAAGGATGGGAGATATTGATGTATTTGCTTTGTTGTTTATTTTATTCGTGGCTTAAAATTCGTAAGATGGAAATTCAGAAAAGGCACGACAAAGTAAGTTGTTCATGAATAAAAAGTATTCAATACAATGTATATTTATCTTAAGGTGGTACTCAACACTACAGGGAGATAACTCTGTAAAGTCAGCTAAACGTTTTAATTACTTTGTTTTGTAAAAAGAATATTAATCTTCTCAATGATTAAAATTGGTGTTTGTCAAAGTGCTCTATAACCAGTGCAATTTTCCTGATAAAACAGTTGGTTCAGCTTTTTTTAATTTTTCATATTTTTGTTAAATGGTTGAAGTAAGTACTTTGACAAAATTTTATGAAAATTAAACGAGCCAAATTAATTTTAGTAAAAGTGTTGGGTATCACCTTGAGTAAGTTTAAATTTGAATTGATAAACTTAAAATCTGCTATATAATATATATTATGTTTGCTTGAGTAATGTTTGAAAACTATTGAAAAGATTCGAGTTTTGCTAACATTTGCACACAATTTAGCCTGTAAAAAGTAAAATTACTGCTGTTCTCATTGATTTTCTTTGAAGCAGTGCGCCTGTAGGTTGGGGATACTAATAAGTAACTCTATCGATATAACGACTTTTCTGATTCGATTAACAAAAAAAAAATCCGTGTAACAAACCAAAACTGAAGGAATGACATCAATTATAAGGGGAAAATAAAGGATCAGCAGAAACACTGAATTACAACTAAAGCAAACACCAACATACATAGAAACAGACTGTAGATTACAACTGATTTATATGACAACTGAACCAGATGTAGGTGTTGACAATTTCACTTCAATTAGGCATGAGGTCAAAATATCTAAAAATCCAAAACCTCATGCAAATACTTCTACAGCAATTATATTCATAGTTTCTTTTGCAGGCGTTGAAGCTACAAAAACTCACACCATTAACCGACCCACGATATAGAAATAATACAAATGTGGATGGCGAAGAACCACCAGACATCAAACACAACTCAAATGAAAATATGAAATATTTGTATATATGGCTTATTGAAATTTGCCTCCGGATTCCAGGGACAATCCGTTACATCATGGCTGCACACAAAAGACATACTGGATACTCATCTGCTTACGACAGCGTCGATGTTTATTTTCTTCATTTTCAGTCTTTTGGTGACAGCGCCCAGGCTTTTTGTACATGGGTAGTATTTTGTGGCCCAAAATTAAAGAGAATGGTTACGTCACGTGTCTGCAGGCATCCTCGGAAAGGTGAAGAGAAAAGAATGCTAATCGTACAAAAATATTAGCAAAGTTCATCTTAAGCAGTTTTCTGTCCAACTAGTAGTTAGAATGGTGCATTTAGAAAGGAAAGACCGTGAACTTTATATCACATTTTGTTTGAATGTTATATATTTTTTATTTCAACAAGTCGTACATGAAAACATTACTTACACCACTATGACATGTATTACATGTATCATGTTAACACATTACGTTCATCAATATATGACTCGTATTTGATTTGAACACGTTATCTTGTTGTTCATAATGTTATTTAAATTTCATTGTTTTCTTATTATACCGTTATTGTAGTTGAAAATTTATGAATTAATTATATTGTTATATAGCTTCAAATTATGACTGTCAGTTCTAATTGAGATACCACTGAAAAAACTATGTAAGGATGATCCCTATTGCAATTACAATTTGTTGTAATATTGGTTTTGAGACATCTACCCAAAC
Source organism: Mytilus galloprovincialis (assembly GCF_965363235.1). Lineage (NCBI taxonomy): Eukaryota > Metazoa > Mollusca > Bivalvia > Mytilida > Mytilidae > Mytilus > Mytilus galloprovincialis. The sequence goes on along the minus strand of NW_027468227.1, from coordinate 19,125 downwards.
GAACTAAGATATAAACAGTGCAATGCATCTGTACGATCAACAATTACAAAAAATCGTATTGATTATTGTATAAAGTACAAAACGCGGTATAAATCAATGCAAAGTTATTGATTGACGATGAAGATGTAATGATTTTGACCAAGTGACAAATATCACATATTCATCAGGACTTGGAACATTTTATTGTTCTAGAACTATGAACTTTCTTGTAACATTCATTTATGTTTGGAAGTTTGGAAATGGGATCCGTTCTTTTTGTACAAGACGTCTTCACAAACAACATACCTAATAAATCCATTTTAGGTAAAACAATAATTAACGCTTTGAAAATTAAGTGCATAATCTGTATCAAGTCACTATAATGTCTTGTATTTATTGCATTATATAACTAGGAGCTTTCTTTTTTTTTCATCTAATTTTTCATATGTTGTGTTTAACGCGATGCTTTAGATTCAGTTGTCTTTTTTTGATTTTTCCGACTCCACACTACACATTCACATAATATTTTCGAATGTTTTTATTAGAAATACAAGTGTATCTTGATTACTTGTTTTGTTTTTGCTTTGACAATTACGTTTTCAAGATTTCAATTATTCTGAATTGCACGACATGTGTCATTTTAATAACAAACGTTCACGAAAAACAAACAGTATTATTTATTTACTCACATGAAACAAACCGGGGTGTGGTATTCAGTACGTAGGAGAAACTGGACGATATTTATCTAAACGCACTCAAGAACATCTATATCGTTTTAAAAGACCCAATAAATTCAAAAGTATCATTTACCAACACCTTAAGAAGCACAACCATCCTTTTAAATATTTAGCAGTTCAACCTTTAGAAGTTGTAAATAAGCAGCCTGGTGAATCGCATTCAAAGTTTGTACGATCACGGAAAATAATTGAATTAAATTGGATTAAAAAATTACAGACAGTTTACCCTCTCGGTCTAAATGATAATATCATGGGAATTGGTAATATATCTAGAACCAATTCCGTTAACATTTTGGATACAGTTTCTAAAACTGTTCGTAAAAAACGTTCTCACGGTCGTAGAACAAATCGCAATCAAAGAAAATTTCGGGCCAATCATACCAATATTTCGGACCTAATTTCTATTTCAAAAAACAACGGCAGACATTATCTGTTAACAAAATTCTGTTCGTTACCGGTTAATAAGTTAAATAAAATTTTGGAGGATTGCAACACAATTTCATATAGCAGTCCTAAGTATGAAATTGTTCAAATTATTATGGCATATTGTTATTCTAAATTATTTCCCAAAATTGATCGCCCTGAAGATCATAAAAAACATTTTATTAAAATTAAGTATGTCAATAAAGGCTTTGATTTTGTAAATATTGCCGGTATATTTAACGACCATTCTGTTAAAGAACAAATTCCTGGATATTTTGACAATACTGAGCTACCTCTTATTTGTTATATTTACAAGAAATCTACCCGGAAATTTGTGTTTAATTATAGTCAATTGTGTAAAGATGTTAATATCAGTGAAAATACACATACTTCATGTAATTGCAGTAATTCCGAATATATTTATGGACCCATTTCCCATGTTATTACAGGAGATCTTAACATCGTTCAAGACCGAGAGTTAAAATCATTCCTCAGTAAAGGACCTAAATATCGTCCCCCGTCAATTATTAATTGGAATGAGTGTCGTAATATCATCCACGACTCACTCCATACTTACTGTATGAAATGGATAAAACGGGAAAAAGCTGACAAAAAATCTTTGGACTCTTTTTTTAATTCAGTAATGAAGATAGTTGATATACGTATTCAACATTTTAAAGAACATTTTACTATAAACAATAACCACAATAAACCTATTTCTCGTATCAAACATAAACTAAAAGAACTAGCCAAGGAATTTGTTTTTGTCCCGGCAGATAAAGCTGCTAATAATATTATTATTGTTTGACGTAAATTTTACATTGAGGTTCTGAAAAAGGAAATCACCAATTCACCAACATTCCAACTGACTCCATTTTCAGAAAACGAAATCTGTAACAAACATAAACTGTTAGCCACCGCTTTACAAGCAGAGCCAAATACAATGAAAGTCCCAACTATGTATTGGCTTCCGAAGCTACACAAAACCCCTTACAAATATAGATTTATTTCGTCTTCAAGCCATTGTTCAACTACTAAATTGTCTATTCTTCTTACCAGCACACTTGGTACAATTAAAAACCTGATAATAAATTGTTCAAATAAGGCCTTCGAAAATAGTGGAATAAATTACTTTTGGAGTGTCAAGAACTCGTTGGAAGTACTTGATAAATTGCATGCTTATATTGGTGATTTTGAATCTGTTCAAAGTTTTGATTTTTCTACCCTGTATACCACATTGCCTCACATTCTCATTAAGAAAAAATTCACACACCTAATTAAATGGGCATTAAAAAAATCAGAATGTGAATATATATGTTCAAACTCTTTTAGGTCATTTTTTAGTAGCAATAAACAAAAAAACTATGTTAATTGGACATGCTTTGATACTATATATGCCCTTGAATTTTTACTAGATAACATTTTTGTTCGCTTTGGAGATTCCGTATATCGTCAGATTATCGGAATTCCAATGGGGACTAACTGTGCACCACTTATTGCGGACCTGTTTTTGTATTGTTATGAGTTACAATTTATGACAAAAATAAGCAAAGACCCATCGAAACAACATCTGATAAACAAATTTAATAATACTTTTAGATATTTGGATGATATTTTGGCTCTCAATAATGACGACTTCAGTATGTATATTAATGAAATTTATCCTGTTGAACTTACTTTAAATAAAGCTAATACTAACAATGACCACTGCCCTTTTCTTGATCTTGATATCTATATCACTAATGGAAAGCTGAATACTAAAATTTATGATAAAAGGGATGATTTTTCATTTCCTATCGTTAATTATCCGTTTTTAGATGGTGACGTTCCCTTGTCACCATCTTACGGTGTTTATATATCTCAACTTGTACGATTCGCTCGTGTATGTAACAATGTTTTCGATTTTAACGAGAGAAATTTATGTATTACTGAAAAATTATTACACCAGGGTTTTCGATATCACAAACTAGTCAAAACATTTACTAAATTTTATCATCGGTATAAAGACATCATTCGTAAATATAGCTCAACATGCAGACTTCTAATACGTTCAGGTATTTCACATCCAATTTTTTATGGTAATATTCTTTATAAAGCACAAAGGTGTCAGTATTCACCTCAGAAACTTACAAAACCTTTGAATGGACTTATTAAGAAGGGATATAATTACGATACTGTTGTCAAGTCATTAAAGATTGCATATTTTGGCGTTAATATTGAGTCACTGATAAGGTCTTTGCATCGGAACTAAACACATTTATTCTAAAATACAGTTGTTGGCATGACACGGGTTATGTTCTTCTCATATATGTTATGATGGTATGATACTAAACCCCTAACGGGAAGGATTGTGCCTGATGTTCATATGATGAAATTATAATCTTTCAGTCAGTTTAATTGAAGTCTGGAGCTGGCATGTCAGTTAACTGCTAGTAGTCTGTTGTTATTTATGTATTATTGTCATTTTGTTTATTTTCTTTGGTTACATCTTCTGACATCAGACTCGGATTTCTCTTGAACTGAATTTTAATGTGCTTATTGTTATGCGTTTACTTTACTACATTGGTTAGAGGTATAGGGGGAGGGTTGAGATCTCACAAACATGTTTAACCCCGCCGCATTTTTGCGCCTGTCCCAAGTCAGGAGCCTCTGGCCTTTGTTAGTCTTGTATTATTTTAATTTTAGTTTCTTGTGTACAATTTGGAAATTAGTATGGCGTTCATTATCACTGGACTAGTATATATTTGTTTAGGGGCCAGCTGAAGGACGCCTCCGGGTGCGGGAATTTCTCGCTACATTGAAGACCTGTTGGTGACCCTCTGCTGTTGTTGTTTTTTATTTGGTCGGGTTGTTGTCTCTTTGACACATTCCCCATTTCCATTCTCAATTTTACATATGGTAGGTAGTCATTTCGTACATTGACAGTTTTTGCACTACTGCCACTTTGTACCTAAATTTACCATTTCGCACCCAACATTTACTATTTTATACACTTGGTTAACAATTAACAAATACATGTTTACTGTTTGGTATTATACAATTGGGTAATTTGTTGAAATGTTTTCCTAACATCGGTTTTGAGTTATGCAAATAAAAATGTATGATTAAAAAATTAGAGAAACTTTTTAGGGTACGAAAACGTTAGGGTACGATCAGGCTATACTTTGCATATGTAATTTAGTAAAGATTATTTGGATTAAATTTGATTTTAATAACACGTAAAAAAATGTATCGCTACCTTAAATTATACTACAATCATTGCCTTGTTCTTGATTTTGATATTCCTGTTTCATACAGGATACTCGTCAGTACTATCACGGATAGTAAGGTCGTCATATCAATGGGCGTTTAGTACAATGATTTTGTCATAGTTTGGTTAAGTTAGAGTTTTTATTGACAATCTATGACACAATATACATGATATAAACATTCGGATTTTTCGTTAAATGAACCTCTGAATATAAATTCAAGCTGGTAAGTATCTTTTTTTATTGCAAATATGTTAGTACATTACTGTTTTTATCATATAATTATAATTTGACACAGAATAAAGCTTGCGTATGTCAAAATTTATCGGAACTTTATGGCATACAAGAAAAAATTGTTTAACGAGTTAAAAAAACATAATCAATTTTATTCGTTTGTTAAAAAAAGACATTATGGACCTATTTCTAATTCGAATATGTCATCTTCCACACTTTGATATCAGTTTTCATATTAATTTTACTTACAGTTTACTACATGAATAAGTTTGAACTGATATTTGAAGACATTATGGTGTCCTCTCGATATGGTTTGTTTAATTTAATAGTTGAATTATTGTATCATGGACGGTATCATTTCTATGTAGGTGGACTTTGCTGGGTAACATTATCGTGAGCAATGATAGTAACGCCTACTTTGAGTTGCAAAACGTAACAGTTAAGCCTCGGTAACACCTTAACGGATAGCTCGACCGATTGATGCCAAACGGATATTTTTTTTCAATCCGTTAGACGTCAGTCCATATCTGGTTCATGTCCGCTTAGCATTAGTTTTATCCTTCGACGTCCGTTCTGTCCGATGGAAAATTTTAAGCATGTTCAAAACTTTGAACGGACATCCAACGGATGAAATGTTCGTTCAACGTCCCGTGACTATTTACGATAAAAAATAATATTGTCTATTTGCTATGGTTTATTTTCCTTTTTTAAATGGCGATATAAAATATAAGATGCCTTATTATTACCAATGAGACAATGTTACACAACTTTTCGAAAAAACACCATTCACGAGTATTACGGTCGTCATATCGAGGAGCGTTTAGCACAGTGATTTTGTCATAATTTGGTTAAGTTGGTCCTGGATAAGTTATGTAACTTCCCAAAACGATTGCCTCAGTTCTTTCCAAATGAGCAAATAAAAGACATATTAAATGTTTAAATCTATATTGTAAGCCAAACTATCTAACTTGAAATTGTTGTTTTAAGAAATTAACCCAGGATAACCAAGATATCCAAATTGGTATGGTTTGGTTAAGCAATTGACATGGTTAAGTTAAGAGTCGAAAAATTCGTCATGGTTTTGGTTACATTTGTCATGGTTTAGATCAAAATTAATACATCTTTGTGGCACCTAAATATTGATAGTTTGTTTGAATGCGATTGTGAAAAATTAAGTTAACAAAATTTACTAATTGACTAAAGAGTGAAAAAGTCTTTTGACCAAATTCGGTGGACATAAGCTGCAAAAAGGCCAGGCAAATCGTACATTTATATATATGTTTTTAACCCCGCGTAACGCATTGCAAGGTCAATGGAAATATTTGACGTTTGTATTTTCGTCCGTCCGTCTGAGCGTTCAGCCGTCCAGTCTCACGTTTACAATTGATATACTCTTGCCAGGTTTTTTATGAAACGTATGTAGTAGTTTTTTTTATAATAGTTTTGTTCAAAATTGCATTGTTAGCACTCTAAAATGTACAATTCTTGCCAGAATTTTATGGAACTTACATCATAAGTTTATATTAGCAATGACTTGGACAAATTCAAAAATTAGAGCCGATCAATTAATTTTCAAAGAGTGGTGTCCCTTAGAAATACAATGACATAGTGAATTGCATTTTAGGCGCTCCCATATGTACAATTCATATCCGAATTTTATGAAATTGAATCATAGGTTGATATAAGCGATATTATGGACTGATTTGAACATGAGTACCGAAAGATTATTATTTTACTATCTAAAGCTGAGGTCATACCTACCAGATTGTCTAACGGACGCCGAACTGATGAAAACAAATTTCCGTTAATACAATGTCTAACGAAAGCGTTCCGGCTAAAAAGGATGAACATTACAAGCGGAAAATTAAACTGAGCGATGATTATAATACATATCTTTCATAACTAAGCAATGATGTTGCCCATATCCTTTGTCCTATCCTTCTTATCCTTTCGACAGCTAGTAGGTTTACAATTGAAACATTTAAGTTCAGTCGGACCTGAATAAGAGATGCTCGATAGTGAAGACATGCTCTTACTTCAAGATCCAATCATGAGTAATAGACATTCATGACACTTAAGAAATCTTACCTTAAAAATAATTGTCATTTCTGAGTGACGCGAAATTTTCAATTGACATTTTTTCGTTTTACTTTTGGTAGGTATTCGTTATCCTTCCGTTCATGTCCGTATCCAATCCGTTTTATCCGTTATACGTCCGGTAGAAGTGCGTTGGTGAATTTGTCTACTGCACCTCTAACGAATCTATAACGGACAAGTAACGTATACAAAACGTCGTCTGGGTACAAAACAATAACATTAGAAAATAGCGACACTGTATCGACTCAAAAAGGAAAGAATAGGTTAAACACGAAAAAATTATCAACGAAAATATTGTTAAACAATATTTTAATAGTTGCACATAATGTCTGTTTGTTTTGATCGTTACATGTACACTTCAATTATGCACGACAGGAATCACTTAACTGAACCATGGCGAACATGAACTTAACCATGACACTAGTGAACTAAACAATGACACCGAATTTTCTGTAATTTGATTGTGTGCAAATGTAGGCTTTTTTAGGAATAATTGACGGCAGATTTATACTTCACAATATATATATATATAGGATCTAACAGACAGTAAAAAAATAACTGTATGTTTTGCATTAGAAACGAACAACAACATAACAATTTTGACATACGCAAGCATTATTCTATGTCAAATTATACCTATATGATAAAAACTTTAATGTACTAACATGATAGCAATACACAAAGATACTTACCATCTTGAATTTATATTCAGAGGTTCATTTAGCGAAAAATCTGAATGTTTTTATATTGTACCATTGATTGTCAATAAAAACTCTTAACACAACCGTGTCTAACTTAACCAAATTATGACAAAATTGCTGTACTAAACGCCCATCAATATGACGACCTTACTACCAGTGAACATAGTCTTCTAATACTGAGCAAACCCATACCGCAAACTATAAAAAGCCACGACACTTAAAATGTAAAATAATTCCAACGAAAAGACTAACGGCTAATTTATGGAAAAAAATTATGTCGCAACAAACAACAATCACTGAGTTACATGTTCCTGCCCGGGACAGATACATACTGATTGTACATGTTTATGTTCAGGGCCTGACATTTTCAAAACCTGAAACAATGGTCTAAAAGCACATTATATATTGAAAAGCTATTTAAAGAGTAGACTTAAAAAGTAAGCAGATCAACGTACAATGAGCAGATGAAAACCCACAACAAAAGAATTACGACACAAAGTACCGATCTGACATTGTACACGCATTTGCTGAGAGCTGGTTCAAAGCCAACAAAAAAATAAAATCAAGTAGTAAAATTAAGATAATCAGTGTCATCCATGTGTTTAAAAACTCCACAAGTAGTGAGATAAAAAGATTGTGCAATACAACAATATAAGTATCTACATATTACTAGTAATGTTGCATATCACCGTAAAGCTGTAATAGTTATCATGGTTTGATTTTAATAACAGATCAATGTTTGTACCGTTAAAAGAAAACCAATATTTTAGGATTTTATGTTTAATTGGACAAAAAAAAGATTATGACCATAAAAGAACGTAACACGTCCCTTTTGTCAAATCATTTTGTATAATGCTTTCAGTATTTTCCTTTGTTCCTTTTTTAAAGGTTTATATTTCCTAACTGGTTCGCTTTGTAAACGACTGAACTGATGTTTAACATTTTGATATACGTAAGTAATGTATAACTATAAACACCTATTAAGTTATTTTTAGATAGGGTCCAGTAACAGTTGAAACTTATTGTTGTCTTTTTCCTTTGCTGCCATGGCGTTGTTAGTTTTTGTTTTTGATCTATGAGTTTGAATGTCCCTCTTTAATCAAGAATGGTCACACACAGTTGCTTCTTCTATTTCATATGATCTCATTTCTCATGTCTTTTTATTTGCGTGTAGCTGCAAAATATATAGGAATCTAACGTAAATAGTATATAGATGATAAACATATGTTTTATTCATTTTCATTATCGTGTAGAATATTTCATCGAAAGCCAAAAAATATCAAACAAGAACAAAACGCTTGAGCACTGTCACCGAAACATTGAAAATGCATTAAATAGATGTCTACATCTTCATAGTGAACTGATCTGTATCCAGTATGCCTTTTTATAGCTGCCATAATAAATCGAACTGTTCCAAAACATCTCAAACACAGTTCTATCAGCCATAAATACATGAATCTAATGTCTTCATTTGGACGATTTGAAGTTGGAATTAACGGTGTCGAACTATCTACTTGTGTATGTTTCTGTAATAAAATAAAAGATGTTTTAACAGGAACTCGTACGAAAAATTATTTGACTAAGTGGTGATATATTTCATTTACTTATGTCAATGAATGAAAAGTCCGGAATAATTTTGTCTAATAACTTACATACAACATAACGGGCGGTAAAAAGCATTGTCTGCTTATAAGTCTCGAACTCTTGTATACACGTACATTTGAAAAATTTTGTTAGTCTTTGATCAATGCATTTTTTTATCGCAGGGTTGACTTCTCTTTTAGCCATTGTTTCTTTTTGTACATACAGAATAAATTTTTCTAATTACTTGTAAATACATTCTTTTTTATTTTAAATTCTTAATGTTTATTACCCTTTTTGATCTGATCATGGCACACTTTTGTCGAAATTTCAGAAGCATGTAAAATCCTAAACAGGAAAAATACATCAGTATTTCCCATCCTTTTCCTGAAACAGCCATCCATATGGTTCTTTCATTATCAGACAGGCAAGCAGAAATCCAGCACCATGCACCTGATCCTACAGATAAATCTGATCCAAGAATTCCCTTTGCCATTGCCGTTATAGTGATGGCACCTAGAAAATTAAAAGAAACGTTGAATTTTTTTCTTGTATTTTATACTTAGATTTGATTTCTTTTTTTATATTAGAATTATAGCATGCAGATGATGTAATGTCGGATTGTAATAAGTTATGAAGTATTTCGACTTTAGTCATTTATGGGTTTACCTAATTACGAAACAGAAATTGCATTTGCTAAAATTTATTACAGGTTAGATCTATGCATGCAATAGTGACTAATATTTACAGTCTGACTTGGAAAAAGTTCAAGACTTCTAATGTCATTTTGTCATTTTATAAAATAATATCAATGCTTACCCGGTACGGCCCAGCTTAGTAAATGGTACACGAACATTTGAATACCCTTTCTGGTGTGTTCCGATTGATTAAAGCTTCGTGATTGATCTGTGTCTGTAGAATTCCACAAAAGATGGAATGCAATAATTGAGGTCCACCAAAAAGACGACATACTAGACATCGTGGTCAGAAAACTTTGCGCAATGCAGCCAGAATCATTTTCTAAATGGCATGCTAAAACTTTCTCAGGACTGATGTCGTCACCATACAGAAAACGAATCGCTCCAAATAAGAATCCTATTGCACTAAATATGTCTGCTATAGTTAAATATAACAAAAGTTTCATTGGTTCAGATATATGTTCTCCCCGTTTATATGTCCGTCCAAGGTTTATAAAAATTATTACAGCACCAATTATAGACAGAGAGCATGTTGTTATGGTTACTGCAATATCGATGTCCGTTACTTTCTTAATATATTCTCCAGTGAAATTGGTATAGTTATGAACCATTGTTCTCGTCGGTATGTATATCCGTAACAAGTACAGAATTACATTGTACCGGTCATTTGATTTTTAAAAATGTAAACTGCATTTTTACATCTAACGGGAAAACACAATAATGCAACTCATCATATGCAGACCTTGCAAGTTCATTCAAATAAAGACAAAGTATATCAATTGGTAAATATTGATAACATATGAATGTATTTGATTAATATCTAACACTAGTTCATAATTGCTTACCTGACCCTATCATATCATTTGTAAATATGAGATCATTAGACCTACTGTGTATATCCTCATAGTTGGTTTATCTGTATCATTCAGTGTATATCTGTATTGCGATGATTACACACATAAACAAGGTTGTGATAACTGTAATGCAGTGCATCATGTATATGCATGCTCCATTATAAACATAATCATAATATACACGTGCAAGAAAACAAATCCAGGGTACGATCTAAAACCGAGCAAAACATATCAACTTGTGAGGTAAACATCGGACAATGACAACAAACGCCAATGCAACATATATGGAAACGAACCATTTGATAACAACTGCCATATTCCTGACTTTAAACAAAAAAGGTTGGTTGAACCTAGTTCCACGGCTAGCTAAACCTCTCGCTCAATAATACGACAATGTTAAACATACCGTTCAAATGCCAATGTTACTTGACAAGAAAACAGTACAAATAAATGCAAGAAAAGAGAAATAGATAAATAATATAATAATAATACATTTCGACATGCACTATCCTATTGATTGTTCATCGTCATAATATCAAACCAAACATAATGACGAAAGTTTCCCGCAGTCCATCATCGGTTAAGATTGTATGTCTATATCATATCTACATACATATATTGATATAACCGTCTAGTTTTTGTAAGATCCATTTTGAATTTGAGCACTTTATGTAAAAAGCTCCATTCAACGAATTATTAAGTTGATTCCGACGTACCACCAATTGCTTACACTTTTTGTTTCATACATTGACTTCCAACAGGTACACATTCGATACTATGTAGACATAGAGATTGTTCCTGTAGATATATAAAAACAAAATCCGTGTAACTGTAATTTTGAAGCCGCTAGATTAAAACGAATACCCAAATATCAGGAAAAAATGACGAATCTTACAGTTAACAATGGGAGTAAAACATGTCCGTCGTTTCCTTTTTTTTCTATTTTTTTTTTTTTTTCATTTTTGTAATGGTGTGTCTTATTTTGAATTTTTACAATGAGAATTGTTTCTTTCTCAAAATCAAGGCACTGATTTATTAAAATACTTACAAATACCATTCAATTATGAAAATGCCACATATATTGAACTTTATTTGGGCCCAAGTCGTATGTTTCCTTTCATTTAAAAGTTTAATGAATAGTTATAGTATTTTTGATCAGATTCAAAAATTGTTTACACATTATTTCGAAAATGTGGAAATGCCGTTTATTTTGAACAAATATGTGTATTTCTTTTATGCTTTTACGTTTCGACTGTGCATTGGTATTTTCTGCTTCTCTATCGTGTATTTGGTCAAAATCTTATAATAAATGTGGTTAAAATTAATTAACGTTTGTCGACAAGAAACCATTCCCCATCGTTCTTGTTGTTCACATGAGCATACTCAGTTGTACAAGCGAAAAAACGCTTATATATCGTGAAATTAAATTTCTTTGTTACTACCAGTTTCATCAGAAATTGACACAATAGAAACTGATATCATTTAGCGTCAACCATAGATTACAGTCTACTCAGACTAACTTTTTAATTGCACAAGGTCATGTTTTTCTCTTGACTGTTTATGACGTCTTTACATTTAATCCATTGGATGTTGGATGATTACGGATCGATAATTTAGTCTTAGATGCATGATTTTTTTTATTAGTTGTTAGTGGCTTTGAACTAGCTGTCAGTTAACTGCGAGTATTCTCAGTTGTGTTCCTAGTGTTTTTTGTTGTTAAACAAAAGTTTACCTCCAAAAATGCAGCTTCGAGTAAGAAAACGTCTAAACGGTATCTGTTTTCTGAGAAAAAAAAGAGGGACGAAAGATACCAAAGGGACAGTCGAATTCATAAATCTAAAACAAACTGACAACGCCATGGCGAAAAATGAAAAAGACAAACAGAAAAACAATAGTACACATGACACAACATAGAAAACTAAAGAATAAACAACACGAACCCCACCAAAAACTAGGGGTGATATCAGGTGCTCCGGAAGGGTAAGCAGATCCTGCTCCACATGTGGCACCCGTCGTGTTGCTTATGTGATTACAAATCCGGTAAATAGTCTAATTCGGTAGGTCACATTCATGAAAGGGAAGGGGATTGTAGTTACGACGTAAGGAACATATCCGATATCATTTGTGAAACGGTTATTCCATAACGGTCAACCAACTCGTGATGGCGTCCGTAAAATTTACGAAGGGATGATTTCAACTTCACCATTTGGAACTCTTGGTTTAATAGCTTCCTTGTGAGCAGTAACTCTCTATCAAGAAAATCATGATAGGAAATGCAAGCAAGGGCACATACGTCCATTGAATATTTCATTATATTTTTCATAATGCAGTCAGTTAAAACACACGTGCAAGAAATCCCGCACATACTTATTTAAATAAACAAACGTTAACCTCCAAAAAGGCAGCTTCGAGTTAAAAAATTTCTAAAACAGTATCTGTTTTCTGAAAAGGGCACATACGTCCATTGAGTATTTCATTATTTTTTCACAATGCAGTCAGTTGAAACACACGTGCAAGATCCATTATTGCAATATTATGAAATGATTTATTCAAATAAATCAAATAAAATTTGAAATGATAATTTTTATTTTTTGCGTGACCAATCCTGTCGCATATGTTAAAATCAAAAATGAGAATATAAAAAGTTCACGAATCTATAGTATAAAACTAGGGGTGGGGTTCTTTGGAAAAGCTTTATTCAGTTATAATGTTTCTTTCTTAAACACTACTAGGCCACATACTTTAAATGTCTTGTAAACTAATATGCGTGTTTGATAACTCAAGCCTACATTTGTAAATTCATCTTGTGCAATATCAATTTTTCTTTTTTTAGTCATTCTAACAAGTTCCAGACACAAAATAAGAATGCAGATATACGAAGGGGGCATTGATAAAAAACAAATCAGTAAAAACAAACAATACGAAAAATACCGGCAGAAAGAACAAAAATCGACACATTGCGAAACAGGACCATCCCAAAACTTGGGCAGAACTCTAGTGCTTCAGAAAGGAGAACCTTTCTTTTTAAGTAGGAGCACTCGTCGAGTTATTCATTGTTAAAGATTAAGAAAATTTGCTCATAATGCATTGTTCTCTTTCGGTATATGAAAATCGCGCACACATTTCAGAAAAGGAAAATAGTGGCAAAAGATACAAATGGGACGTTCAAACTCAAAAGTCGAGAACAAACTGAAACGTTATGGCCAAAACAGAAAAATAATAAAAAGACAACCAACAGCATACTAAACGCAACATTTAGAACTAACGAATAATAGCTCGACTTCGTCTGTTCGCCCGTCCTGCCGAAAGAAAACTTTCGACAATCATTTTTTTGCTTCTAAGAAAGGAACACAGTCTCCACCAAAAACAGGGGGTTATCTTAGGTGCTCCGGAAGTATACGCAAACCTTGCTCAACTTGTGGCACACGTCGTGTTCCTCGTATAAGCACTAAACCGATTATAATTCTCATTCGGTAGGTCACATTCGGAGAAAAGGAAGACGGGTTAGGGGTAACGGCGATTTGAACAGTTGTTCAATATGGGCCAACAAGCTCCTGATGGGGTCCGTAAATTTTTTAAGTACATTTGAATCTTTGGTTAATAGTTTCGTAGAGAAACAACCACCTATCAAGGAAATCATGAAAGGAAAAACAATCCCTGGAATACCAACTGGGAGATGAATACCCAATATTCATCAACTATAACTTGAATGTTGCTACACAGAAATGGAAAAAAATACAATTAGGAATGTAGGACAAATATTTTTGAAAAGTTTGTTCTCAACTGACCCTCATTGTCAGTTTATAGACGTAACTGTGTTCTATTGTACCTTTTAAGTTCGTTGTGATAGATGCGTTCAATGTTGTCACCAAACTTTGAATTACTTATCAAAAGGACATCATATATATAACGGTAAATGAAGTAGGATGTTAGCTTCTTTCCATTCTTCGTAAAAAGCTTCTGTATGAAGTCATGAAACTTATAAATTCTGATGAAGAATCACTTGTTATTTCATTGTAATCAGATACATAGATGATGACTTATTGCTATGTTTAAGAATAAATTGATCTATAGGAGTGTTTTTATCCACAAACTTACGTCAGTTAATTAAAACTAATAACAATTGTTATTGTTACCCTGTTTTATAAGATATATCTGTACTGGTACAATACATGACACAACAAGAATGTGTCCATAATACACGGATGCCCTACTTGTACTATCATTTATTATGTTCAGTGGTCCGTGAAATAGGGTTTAAAAATATAATGCATTGAAATAAGAAAGATCATATAATAGGGAACATGTTTACTAAGTTTTAATAATTATCAAAGGTACCATGATTATAATTTAGTACGCCAGACGCGCGTTTCGAGTTGATTGGACTTAATTCGTCAAAAACACCTTGAAAAACTTTAACTTGAAGCAGACGGACGTTTAAACGGACCGTCGAACGAACGGACGCACATACCATAAAACATAATGCCCATAAATGAGCCATAACAATCAAACTAAATGCCACAGTCCCACTAGGCCACGATCGCACTACGAGCAGTGAACAAAAATTTTGACGATCGTAGTGTGATCGTGCAGATCGAAGTAAGGTCGTAGTACGGTCGTGGTAAGATCGATGTACCACCATAGCGAAACGCGATTCATGTAGGGGAGACTGCATGACTATCTCATAGCGACTTTACTACGAACTCACTACGACCATCACGTTCTTACCGCAACCCAAACACGCTACCGCTACGACTATACCAAGTTTATACCACGCTGTTCAATACCATAGTTCAATTTTAGCACGCCCATGCCATCCCCATCACGGTGTTTTTACGACTCGACTACGTTCATACTACGATCAGCATACTCATTATAATTGTCATTTAAAATTTATAAAAAGCTCACCAGCTTTCGTTTGTCTGTAAGTAATTATCTCCGATTGATCGACCATGCTTGACACATCTGTGTCATCCCTACTATTGTTCACTAAAACATATTGATGGACTAGCAATAACTTGTGATTCAGGTTGGATCGGTCGGTCCGACATATATATTCTCGATCATGATTTGTTACAATCAGAATTCCCTCTGCCTCAACCTCTACCCTTACCCTTACGTAGATTTTGGTTGCATGACTGCGTTGTTTCCGAAAAACTCAATGAGAAATAGAAGGAATGATACAGTATTTATATGGAACACGATGTTGACGTTATTGCCGGGAGAAAAACATTTCCTCCCACGTTTCAAACACTTTATTCAACGACAATATAGAGTATTTATAATTCAAGTAGTATTTCCGTAACGTATCCTCATGTATATAAAAAAAGATTAATGAATTAAAATAGCGTAAGAGAGAAACAAATGTTTTAAACATGTTAAAGTAATATTTGTTTCCATGTATCAAACACTTTAAAATTCGTGCCCAATTATCATATATGGGGCATAGAATGAAACTTAAATAAACTACACATAAATGTCTCAACTTAAACGGGTTCTAGTTTATGATATACAATGTAATACAACCGACCAAAACGAATTTAATCTAAAAAAAAACCATAACATTTATTTACTTAAGCTTGGATTGGATTAATCATATTGCAGACTTTTAAATACTATAGCTGTTTTCTGTATTGTTTTGGAAATATAATGCCTCCCGTAAAAGATGTTTTACAGTACTTTTCAGTCGTTATCCGTAAACTAATCAAAAGACATGTTACGAAAAGGTATATTCTCGACGCTGAGGTTGAGAAATTAGACTTTAAATTTGGGGACGGTGTCAAAACATTGATTGTAGATTTAAACAGGTAAACTTTAAATTCTGCACGTCTTGGTTACTTCAAATCACAATTATCTAGAGTCTCATTATATAACATCCTATATGACAATTTTTTTTGTGTTGTCATTGCTGGCAGGGGCGGATCTAGCCATTAAAAAAGGGGGATTCAAACCATATGTCCCCATTCAAATGCATTGATCGTCCATAAAAAGGGGGTTCCAACCCTCAAACCCCCTCCCCTTTGATCCGCCACTGTCCAGCCTATCGTGACATGAAAGGTGTACACAATGTACGCGTGAAGGAATTGGCGGGCTAGAAAAGGGAGGGCTGAGAATTATACAAGTTCATTCGATTCCAGATTGATAACATAAACATAGTTAGCTGGTTAGATATTAGTCAGTTTTATTTGTTGTATTACAGTTCCTGACAAATTTCAACCTGTCGCTCCACTAATCCCGCACAAAGCTCTATAGTCTGATTGATCCGTCAGTCTGGTGTCTCCATAAGCTTCCAATGACTGAAAAGTTTTAAGCGCCTTGTAACGTGTTCGTAATATAACCCGATACTCTGATATACGCAAATTCATTTTTTTAATATTTTCTTCTTTCTGCTAGTGGTTTAGCTCTAGGTTGATGGCGCCTGTAGCGGATAAAGAGGGCAATCGACATGGGTAATTTTTTTTCCGCTAAGATGACAAAGTTCTGGGGGAAATCGAACTCCAAACCTGGTCCAATTAAAGGCAATAGATTATACTGTTGGGCAAAAGATGGAGTTAAGGTGTAAATGCAAAGTCATTATGCAATGCTTTTGAAACTCTGCAGGGATGTTCAACCGGTGAGTAGTGAGTTTTACACAAACCTCTTATCGTTCTGAACATGCATGAACTATTTGCCACTGGACGTTAAGCAACCACCAATCAATCAATCACAATCCCATTATAAAGAAAATACAAATTGAGCTGAAACTGTTTAAATTAAGACAAAGTTGGAATGAAATAAAGGAAGAAAATACATGCCTTCGCCGCTATATGACCGGTAGTAAATTTTCTAAAACTATTATGCAACAAGTTTCAAGATGAAATTGCATAAAAATCGTATTTTAGGTGTTTTAAAACATACCCCGTTAGATAAATATTTAGGTGGCAAACAACTTGATCAAAATACATACACTCCTTTATTTGCTTTTCATAACTATATAAAAATAGCCGTTACATACTATATATTCACGAGTAGGTATAAAACAGATTATAATACTCGGATTATTTGTTAGGTCTATTAAGGACTAGCCGAAAAATTCACACACTCCGTCACCCCCAACACTCCACATCTACTGCAGCATTTACATAACCGAGCCCCTCACCCCACCATTTTTTGCACTATAGTTTCTTAAAAAATATTGTGGAATTTATTAATATCAATTTCCTGTATTTCTTATAGTACAAATGTCATTGGATATTCGTTCCATACGAATTGCCTCCAAACCAAAAAGATTAATGCAGTTTTTAAATTATATTCAATGTATACAAGTAATAAATTTTGTGTTTTGATACAGTCCCCACATTTTAAATGTAAATTCAGCGTCGTGAATATACATTTTCGTAACATGTCTAATACTAATAGAGCTACGTGATTGATATTATAACATACGCATTTACCATGGTTTTTACATGTGTTGATTTGACTTTTTTTAATACTGGCTGGCCATTCATTGTTTTTGTGATGAGTTTTTCCAAAAACCATAAAAAAGTATCTTTGTGATTTTTTTTACTGAACAATAAGCATTAAACTAACAAATGTCCCTACCTTAAGGTGGTACCTAACACTACATGGAAATGACTCTGTAAAATCAGCTGAACGTTTTAATTACGTTGCGTTGTTAAGAGAATATTAAGCTTCTCAATGATCACAATTAGTGTTTGTCAAACTGCTATATAACCAGTGTAATTTTTCTGATAACATGGTTGGTTCAAATTTTTTGAAATTTTTATATTTCTGTCAAAGGGTCAAAGTAAATACTCTGTCAAAATTTTATGAAAATTAAACGAGCCAAATTGATTTAAGTGAAAGTGTTAGGTACCACCTTAAGTTAGTTTGCTATAGTAGCGAGGACATTTGGACCTTACTTCCTAATGATGTGCTGTATTTTATTTCCTTGTTAGTTTGCAACTGTTCCTTTCTGTACATTTACCATGAGCATGTATAAACTATCGAAATACGACGATATCTATCCAAGAATTAAGGTGGTACCCAACACCTTAACTAAAATTATTTGGCTCGTTTAATTTTCTTAAAATTTTGACAAAGTATTCACTTTGACCCTTTGACAAAAATATAAAAAAAATAAAAAATTTGAACCAATCGTTTAATCAGAAAAATTACACTGGTTATATAGCAGTTTGACAAACATTTATTTTGATCATTGAGAAGCTTAATATTCTTTTGAGAACACAACGTCATTAAAACGTTCTGCTGATTTTACAGAGTTGTCTCCCTGTCGTGTTAGGTACCACCTTAAATGCTACCAAAGGTAATCATAAGCTTTTCATTAGGAACCACCAATGAGTCTTATGGATTTGAAGCGCTTGTCTCGTACCTAATTCAAACCTTGTATTTTTTTTAAATCTTTTTAGGTTCATGGCCATCTTGTTGGTAGGAGCGATGTATCCAATTTGTGTATTACTGTTATGCTTTTTGTATTTTTTCAAACAACAGTTATATTTGTAGGTGTTCCGGACCTTATGAGTATTTGGACCATACGCGTATGGTCATGACCATATGGATATATATTAATATGG
>NW_027468226.1:0-27329 GCF_965363235.1 Mytilus galloprovincialis | reverse complement strand
TTGTGTGAAAAATTTTGTTGATTATATAGGGAATCACAGAAACATGACTGAGGCAAGCATCCCCCATCTGAACAACCCCCCCCCCCCCCCCCATGAATATGTTTTTTTAGCTTGTGTAGGTGTACGTCAGTAAGGAGGCAACCATTTGATTTGTAGGCCGGGTGAAAAATGTGATTAATCTTGCTTTGTAAACTTGTGCTATAAATAAAAGTTACCAATCCATTAAAAAATCCGTGAGCCCAATCTCATCCAGTGAAATAGATTATAGTCTGTTTTCGAAGTTATATGGAAGTAAGTTAGTAGTCCAGATAATTATGACGCAGTGCAAGGCATTTTTTCTAAGGAGAAGTGGAGAATGGGGGAATGGAACCAATAAATTGATCGGATCCGAAATGTTCTTCCCAGTAAAGGAGCACCTATTATTTTGTAGGTAATTATTATTAGTGTCGGTGGTCTCACAAGTAAATCAGAGTGAATATTGCATGCACATTAAAATTAGCAGAGAAGAGACAATTATCAACTTGTGTATTATTTATTTTCTCGCAGTTATTTACGGTAAATCAGCTATATAGACATAGGAAGATGTGGTGTATGTATAAATTGACGCCCGACAAGCAAAATCGACCCTTATGGCAAAAATTATGTATTATCAGATTTTATATTACCTAAACAGAAAATACTAATGCCAATCCAATGTAAAAAATTTGACAACGATCGTTTGAAAACTAGTTGAGAAATTTTAATTTTAATAACATATACAAATTTGTTCTAACGTAAATAAAAATCAGTATAACGTTGGAATAATGTACTTGACGTCGATTTAAGTTTGTTGACATTCAAAAGTTTACTCTTCTCCTGGTGCTTGACAAAATGCAGCCTGATGTTCCTTCCTAGCATATGGACGGACTTTTGAATATAGATATTCATGCCTGGTACGTGAAAGTCCGGCTGCAGGAATAACTTCAGGACGATCCAACAGATCGAACTCTTCTAAGGGTCGGCGAAGAATGTTTATTTCTTTTTCAATCCCATCGCATGTTTCTTTAACGATAACAATACCCGGTTTGTCATGACGGAAGACGAAATGATGATATTTTCTGATACCTGGAACAGGTTTAAACAACGCAGATAAAAAAGATTTCCAATCTCTCCATTGCCAGGTTATTTCATTGTTCTCTTGGTTATACTGAACAACTTCATTTGATGATGATGATTTTCGGAATACGTCCGCTAAATGAGATACAGTATCACAGTTTGATCGGCGGAACAGTTTTTTAGCTTGACCAAATCCAGCGTCTACCAAACATTTTGTGTGACCAGGAAACTGCATCATTAGGCTTATTTTCTGATGTTGTCCAGTTAGCACACGCCAAGCAAGATAGCCAGTCATATATCGATTTTTGTTTTCTCCTACAATAAAAGAACAAGCATTAAAATACTTTTATTTGTTGGGTGTAAAATATATTTACGCTTCATTAAATTGGTAGTTTTATTTTCAGTTTAATTCCTCTAAATTGCTCAGTTTTATCTTAAATAGAACCAATGTATTGAATAGCACGAACTCCTAATACTCCCATAGCACTTTCGGTTTTTCATGAGGTTCGTGTTGTTCAATTTTTAAACTTTAAATTGCAAGACGAAGATTTGTTTTTTTTTTGTAATGATTTCTTTAACTAATTTTCTTAGTTGTGTTGTTTTATATTCTTTGTATCGGGGTCTTTTATAGCCGACTGTGCGGTATGGAGTTTTCTCATTGTTGAAGTACGTGTGTTGTCCTATAAATTCTTACATCCACTTTATTTGAACTTCAATGGATAGTTGTCTTATTTACATTCATACCACATCTCCTTATTATACGACCGCAAACAATTTTGAGGTCGTATATTGCTAATTGGTATTATTTTAACATTGGTTAAGAGTTTAATAATAAAATAAATCAATGTACTGAAATATAAGTGAAAGTAACGTACCTGGACAATTATCACAATGAATTCCACATTCAGACTCATTCAGACCATAACACTCAACAGCATGGTCAAACATGGAAATTGTTGCGTTTGGACCTTTTGTATCGGCACAATCTTTTAAAATTCCCTCATCTTCATCAACCAAATAGTTATACTGTTTCCGTTTTCCTTCAATGCATACCCCAAAAACTTTAACCTTTCTACCGCGCAGGGTAGTTAAGGCAATATTCCCGTTTTTTTGTAAGGGGACGTAACTCTGGATTAACTCATTATATATTCACGCTATGGCGGCTTGACAATTCAGCGCGTCTGCTGGTAGCATAGCGGATTACAGTTAACCTACGGATATAAGAATAGGTAAACAGTATGCATATGATGCTAAATTATTTACTGAATACATCAGATGCTATAAATTCTATAAATTGTACAAAAGATTGGTAGGCTAGACGTTTTTTTGCTTCTTAATCGTCCGCTACTTAGCCACGCCTTCTGTTGCCGTTCGACCAATCGGAGGTTACTAATTGTTAATCACTGTCTAGAAGATGCTTGGATGGCGGACACGAAGAGCACCTGTTGCGATACATAAATGATCTAACTTTTACAGATTAGCGAGCATTTTCAGCATTCACATCCTTTGATAAACGACAAAGGTAACACACACACACACGGGGTTTGCTGTTTTTAGTACAAATAATATTTATAAGTGAATTTAAAGTAATTACAAGAAGGGAAATTGCATAACCACGTGCTTTCCGTTATCAATTATTCCAATCTATTATTTTTCTATCGCTCCAGTCAGCACTAAGAACTCAATATAATGTCATGTATATGCATACATTTTAAGACAAGACACCAAGAGGTCTTTACATTGTATTTATTTTTAATTTCGGGACCACCATTGTCTTAAACAGCGAACGAGCAGTGCAAAAAATATCTTTCACGTGTTTCAGAAATTTTCACTGGTACTGTCCACGATTTAGAGATACAATTTCGATTTATTTGAAAATGTCAGACTTTATTGCCTGGGATGAGACTTAATATTTATATATAGCTAAATTTTTCAACCTATCTAAATTTATTGGAATGTCTAGTCCAAATAAGTATGACATCTTGAAAGGCTATTATATTTTTTTCTTGACGCTTGGTATTTAAAATGCCTCTGATATCCGAAGAACCCCTCGAAAGCTGCGTGTGTTACACAGTGGTATCCATTTACACTCCCTATCAGGATTAATGGAGATGTGTCGCCAATGTATATTTGTACGACAATTATTTTTACAAGGACAATTTAATCCCCAACCAACACAATGGGAGTGCTACATGTAGGACACCGCGGGAAGTCGGTTGTTTTGTGAAGGAAGCTGAAGTACTTGGATAGAACCACTGGGCCACTCGGTGGAAACGCAAACCAAAGTAGGAGACAACTTGGACCAACCAAGGCCCCCAAAGTACCCAATTCTAGCTAAAACTCTGGTTGAAAAATTTAAAATGGCCTTCCAAGACCTCATAATTATTTGGACTAGTCTATGTCCAATACTCCTGACACACACAAATATGTCTTATAAAATACAGTTGCCTGAAGCTTTAATAACATACATGACATATAGAGGATTATAGCTTTAAAAAAATGGGAAATAATTTTTTTTATCATATAATTATTCAATTTTCAGGTGCCTATATTTGCAATAATAGGTATGAATTGGAAGTAGTTTTACTTAATATATTGTCTATGCCAGCAGTCTTTGATATCAACCTGAATCTACATTAACAGACCAAAAGCTAAATTTTACAGGGCTGCCAAGTCTTGCACATTTAACGCAAGACTGGTGCATGTTTATACTTTATATTTGGCAGCATTTTTCTTTTATCTTTTTGAGTTTTGGTCAAATCTCGTCCATTTGCTTATGAAAAGTTGGTTTTATAAATGAAAAGATTAGTTAGTTTCTTTTATTGCTATTATAGTGGTAATTAAGAAGTTGGACTAGTGGGTCCGTTGCTGTGGTTTAGTGTAAAGACTTTGCCAGTATAGAATTAAAAATGGAACTGATTGTCAGTGTGTCAGACAACATTGTATTTGCTGCAATCAGTGGCGGATTCATAACTTTTCATAAGCGTGTCCCGCTTCAGTCATGCTTCACAGATGCCCTATGTTATCAACTTTATTTTTCCCCTGGATCTGCCTATCTTCATTTAGACCACGGTTTTTTATTTTGCTGTTTTATAGCTTTTTCCCATTAAAATGTCGGGTAGAAAAAACCCTCTTTAAGACAAAAATATATATGCAAAAACATATGCTTCACCTTTCTATCAATATGTTTGGTATGCTTTTTTTGTAATCATTCAGGCATTTAATTAAGTTTGATGAAATATTATTGCCCAGCTCTCGTAAACATCGCATGACATCGTGTAATAATTTTCAAATTGGGGTTGTGGCCACTGACAGAGACAAAATGAAATTGTTATTTCACAAAAGTGATTTTAATGGTCCCAAATTAAGTTTAGTAGGTGACAAGTTAGCAGAGCCAGAGAACAGGTATTTGCCACCTTCAAATCAACAATTGCTGCTGTTTGGGTTTAATATACAATATTTTTATCTCCATTTTAATGAAACTGATAGAAAACAATGTTAAATCATACATTTAAATTTTGTTATAATGTATGTCCGCTGCACTTGCTTGCACATTTTTTTCAAAATTGGTGACTGTTGTACAGTCTAAATGAAAGTTAAAAACGATGTTGAATCAAAAAAGATGGGCCAATTACGTTTGTGCAAATTTAGCAAAAATCAAGTTTTATGTTTCCACATGTTTGTGCACTACTTTTCTGCAAAAAATAGATACTATATTTCTGTATTTTTACCTGTACTTCACCTGTAAAAAATGGTAATAATGATATATAAGACTTTATTTTATCAAAGTACTTTTTCATTTGTTTTTTATTATGACATGATTTCTTCGACGTATATATTACATAAAGCTGTTAATTTCTGTGTGATTTGGTCTCTTGTGAAGTCAGTGTTTTCTCATTGACATCATAACAAATATTTTCAATTTTTTTTATCAAGATCAGCCCGTCATATTCTTTACTGTTCCTGTCCTAAGTTTAATGGTTGTCGATGGTTCTAGTCTCTACTCATATTTGATATTTTGTAAAAAGTTTTGTTATGTATATTTGACAATTTGATTTTTTAGCATGTTTAGTTTGAATTGTTTATCACTTTTCATGTCCGGCCTTTCTAGACGACTCTACTGTATTGGGTTTGTCATTGATGAAAGCCTAAAGGTTGCCTTTGATTGCTTTTTAAACATCCACTTCACACTGATTTGAACTGCAGTGAAATATTTGTGACTGGGCATTAAATTTTTTAGTATCAAACAATCAATCAATTTACAATAAAAAACGAAAAAATAGACATAAGCGACATATCAAAAGGAATAATAATATCTCAAATAGTTTTAAAATGTCATGTAAGAATGTAATGTATGTCTCGTGGGTCTCATTGGGGTCTAAGCACGAGGCGGGATGGCTGATTATTTGTAAGCCTGACATGTGAAAGTCAAATTATTATGTAGCAAAAACAGGAAATGGGGTCTAGTGGGACCCAGTAAATGACAAAAAAATGAGAATTAGGTACATAGTGTACAGTAAGTGGGATCCTGGATTGGAACCCCCATTATACCTAATAGCTAATCGCGGCTGATCCAGCCGCTTGAACTTTTGACTCGTACAACAATTCCCTTTCCATTGTGGCGTCAGATATTTTGTATTGTGCTGTCAAAATTTTACCGGAACCTGTGTGATATCCAGTAATGGCGGACTAATAGGGATAAGGTTTATGTCTAGGACTGTTTGATTTCATGTTTGAAATTGGAACATATACATGATATATAATATATATATGAAGATGATACTAATGCATGTACCTTTATAAGAAATATGTGTGTTGTAATGGATATATTTCTATTCTTCTTTTAACTTTTATCATGTATTTAATGAAATAAATTACCTATACTTTATTTGAATTTTAGTGATGGTTGACTCATAGCCATGATAGCATGGATAGGCACTGATCATACCACATCTCCTTATTTTACATATAGAGGAAATTATAATATTTATGACCACACATATATATATGGTGTTGTTTTAAATGACCCAACAAATACAATCAATTGTTAATTGTAAATGAAAATAAAGGGAATTAATATTTGATTTGATAATTTTAGTACTCCTTTAAAAGATGGTCACTCTGCATTTACCCAGGCTGGTGACTGGCAAGAATAAATCTTGGCTGCATTACCCACCTCCCTCCCACTTAACTTTTTACACCAATTTACAGAAAAAATAAATATCACCCCTTTTTTTTGCATACAGTCAAACCTTGTTGTGTTGATAACTCTGGATAAGTTCAGGTATGTTGTCAGTTATTTAGTAAAATTTTGTCAATGCACTTCTCCTTATCACCAGTCAGAATTTTGCGATATAAAATCTTGATCATCCAAGTATGTTTTAAAGTCGCCTTGAGAAAACTTAACCCAAATGCTTAATTAAAAATGATGCATCTAAGTTTGAAGTAAAGTTAAACATTTTATGTTCCCTCTATGGGGGGGGGGGGGGGGGTAGAAGGGGTCCTGATCCCGAAACCCCGGACTTAAAAACTGAAAACAAGAAATCCCGAGCTTAAAAATACGAAATCCAGATGTCCCGAAATTGGAAAAAAGAATTCCCGGATCCCGAAAGGGTCAATCCCGAGTTTAAAAACACCCAATCCCGGAGTCCCGATAAAGGTCCTATCCCCCCTCACTATTTAGGCCTAAAAATATACTATCTTCATTTTTTTAGTATTTATAAAATAAAAATTGCAAATTAAACTTATTGTTTGTTGACTGCTTTCTTGTTTAACCATGAAGAACTAATAATTGTGGAATACAGTTTACCTCTGATAATTGAAAAAAAAATAGACCCAATTTTTGCAAACCTAGAAGAACCAATAAAAGACGACATAATTAAGATAAACTTTTAAAGAAAAAAGACTGCACACAACAAATACATTTATACACTAAAATAAATCAAAAACTATTTTTTTTTTAACAAGTACTTAAGGATTTTATACCACTATGATTGTTATCTTTTGTTAACACCATGCATACTAGTTATTGAATGAATTATTTGTTAAATGTACACCACAGATGATGATGAATGGGAATAACTACTACTTTTTCCGCCTCAAGGTTAACCATGTTAACAATGAAGTCAAAATATCGGAACAAGAAATGACATATGTAACTCCTGACTTAACTTAAGATGAATCAAAATGTTTTAACCTTTCCCTTTTTAAAATGTTCACTGGACTAAACTAGATTTGACTGTATGTTTATTCATATTTTTATAAAACTAGATGATTTTTTTTTTTTTACAAAAAGTATACAAAATTGACATAGAAAAATGATGTATTTACAATATTCTAATTACAAGTTATCTAAATTCTCTTTCCTGAGCCCTCATAATAGCAGTTCCATGACGTAAGTAGCAGTTCAGCCAGAGTCTTTTCAAAAAGCAGTCTTTTGTTTTCCGGTGATTTCGATAGCAAACCTTGAAGTTTCGACTGTTTCTGGACCACTTTTGTCTGAATTTTGGCATGGCTGCAATCAAGTGCTGTCTGAAATGAAGACACACCAGGACATCTCTGAATTCTGTCAGAATCTGCTTTAAGCTGTCTCATTTCCTCAGTCTCTCCAAAAAGCAGTTCCAATTTTTCCATCTCTGTCATATTGGTCATTTTTTTTTGCGTTTTATCTAAAAGGAAAAATAAAATCAACACCTGTCCGGAAAAGTGTGTTGGGATAGGCATTCAAATTTATACAGAACAGGGAGCAGCATGGAAATAGTATGCGCATTTCAACAACCAAAAAAGTAATTTTTTAAAACCAATTTGCCCATGGCCAATATAAAAAAAAGGAACTTGACAGAATTCATTGAAATAAAAAAAAATTACAACTCATGAACGTGTTAATGCAAAAATTGCAGTATGAAATCAATATTTACATGATTCAAGTCTAATATCAAGGTTCATGACAAAAAAGTATAAAAAAACATTGAAATACTAAATAAAAAAAAAGAATTGTGTAACTAAATCTGAGTCTCACAAATATAATTATTGTGTAGATCGGGGCTTGTTGATTAGGTTTTATCTATCATCAAACGGAAGTGAAATTTTAATTTTACATGATTGAGTGAACATTGCAACGTGTTGATCATTGTTCATTGAGATGGGTAAATAAATATCTGATGAAAAAACATCTTGACTGGGTAATTAATACAGAAAGAATGCAATTGACAATAATGAAACAAAGAAAATGCATGTAAAAGCAGGCAAAGGAAGATAAATATTGCCTACAAATTTAAAGATGCTCTCCAGTAAAAAACCTCTTTAATTGTTTAGGAAACACCAACATCTTACTAGTCATCTTCATTTTGTTTGCAAATTAATTAGATAGAAGTTAAAGATACTTGGGTGGCAACGTTTTCCTGTAAAGCGCCTATGAAGGCGGGGACCTTTATCAGGACTCTGGGAAAGGGTGTTTTTAAGCTCGGAGTTTCAGGATCAGGGAATTCTTTTTACCAATGTCAGGATTTAAATTTATTTAAATTCAGGACTTCTTGATTTCTGGTTTTTAAGCCCAGGATTTCGGGATCAGGATCCCTCCTACCCTCCTAACCTATCGTAGGGACTGGTCAAAGACTTAAAACATATTTTAAATACTCAATAAGCACATAAATTTGGGGAAAGAAAGGCTATATCCAGATCTTTATCTCTATACTTGTTACATGTATTAATATTGTCTTTTTGCAGAAGGGTCAGGATTTTATTTATAGATTATAAATTCATATATGCTTTCTAATTAAATTTCCAGCATTAAAAAAAAAATAGACCTTTCTAATTACTACTTATGTGTTGCATATAATTGAAGTTGTAACACTACTTAGTAACTGGACAGGTTAAACATTTCAACTGATCAGCAGAAAAATCAGATAAAAGAATCCTTTTGGAAGTGCAGAAAATTTTGTTTGGGATGTATGACAAGCTAAGTATTATACTATCAATCAAGCTTTCTACAGCACAATGGTACATGCAAAGTTTGTAAGACTGACAATTAAAAAAATGCCAACCAAATGTAATTCTTTTTAATTGCTAACAACAATTTACATTACAGTTTAAAGCAGTTTAAGCTACATACTGTTGCTGCTTTCTTTTTGTCTAGTTGATTTCTTCTCAATTTCAGATGATGCTGTATTAGAAGTAACCATTTTCCATTGGTGATTTTCCTTTTCTGAAATGAACATTACTAAGAATATGAATAATTTAATATATGTTGTTTAGTCCTTTGAAGCATTACATGTAAAACAGATTATTGAAGTTATTACAGCACATTTCAGTGAGTATGTAGCTAATAGTAATATCTTTGGTTAGCTTGCTTGTTAGGTGAACCGTGAAGTCATTGTTAGGTTAGGTAAACTACCCTTCTTTAATAGTAGACTAGCCCAACAGATAACCAATCTATCTCTCTGTAGGACTAAGCTACTTTAAAAGGAGGGTAGTTTACCTTACCTAACAATGACTTCACGGTTCAGCTAACAAGCAAGCTTACCAAAGATATTACCATTAGCTACATACTCACTGAAATGTGCTGTAATACAATAAAGTAGAAATGTTTTGCATCTTACATAATATCACTTACTTATTTTATAGATATCCTGTCCTCAACAGAGGTGTATTTTTTGCAGACCATTCAACATGTTCAATACCAAAGTTGAAAATAAACATAGAAAAAGGTAATCTTTAGAAATATGATAATTCATTAAGAATGTGCAACAGAGGCCTAGGTCTTCTCTGCTTAGATGCAAGCTGAGTCAAAGATTAGGAATACTGAAATTGATGTCAAGTTTAAGTCTCTCACCTTCATCGTCCCTCTCTTTTCCAAAATTCAATTTTCTCTTGACAGCTCCTCTTGCTTGTCCTGTTTTGAATAAAATTTAATGAAATGTCTGTTATATCAAATACACTTTTGTCATGCTAATGCAACTTGGTTGCTATACTTAGGTCATATAAAAAAAATGTGTGGTTCCAGTTATATATTTTTGAAAAATAGGGTCAGTGGGTCAGCAAATTTTAATTATTTTATTTTGGATTGTCAAAATCTGGTAAAAATTATGTGTTGACCGAAATTGTTTTTCATTTATTTTTTTTTAAATTTTGATCAATTGATGATATGTGTTTTCTTTTCATCATTTGTTATATAGAATTAATGCTTATATATAATGTAAAGAGAAAAATCAATAATTTGTTATAAAGTCAAATCAAACCTTTGCATTCAGATGGTTTTGTAATTGGAAGTTTTGTGTATTTCTTTGCAGCATAATTGCTAACTTGTCTAGCGTTGGATAGAACTTGTGTAGGTCCTGAAAAAAATATATTTTTTGTAACACATGTTCATATTGCTGTGTATTGGGTCCTTATCTGATTGTTTTGTAAAAGAAGGGTTGAGCACTAGCTGCATCTTAGATAACCTTAACTTAGATATTTGTATTGAAATATTTCTTTAAATATGATCATTTATATTTTTAATAGCAATTATTTAAAGATATTTTAAAATTTAGATAGTTTCTTTTAAACTTTTTCTATATAGTTTTGTGTTGTTGATTTTTTTTAGAATTCACCAACTTTGGCAATTAGATTGAAGATCACTTGGTAGCTTTGTACAGTCTTTGACATTATCGTGGCTAATCTGTGCGTTTCCTGCTGAGAGTTCCATGGATTCTGCAAATGGGTATACAAGTAGTTTATTAAATAATCACATTTTTGTTGGGGGTTTATACATTGTTCACTACAGCTTAAAAGCAATCTTTTTTTGTTATTGTGCTGTATGGTCAGTGGTCAGTGAGGGATACTACTTGTACAAGTTATTTTTAATTACTTGAAAAAGTAATATTAATATACTGATATAAGTAAATTTGTAGGATACTTATAAAACTTTTTTTTTAAAGTGAATTATATTTACTTGTATAGGGAAAAAAATATTGGCTGTGTTTTGTTCCTTAGACATTCATATTTTTATGTATAAGTTAAAAAAAAAGTCCTTCTATCTTCTTATATTGAATTCTTAGGATTTCTTTGCTGTAATAATATTTTTTAATTATCTGCCCTTTGCAAATGTCTTTATTAATTCCATTTATCTGACACTGCTAATTTACAAGCTCCAAAGGAGCAATTTTTGAAGGTTGCCAAATACTTCAGATCTTTGCTAAATCAGTAATTTGTTGAATTAATGAGATGAAACATTGAACTCTAATAAAAAGATATGAGCTTACCTAAATCATTAAAGCAATGATTTTACATCTCACAACTTGAGAATTTTGTTGGGATTGTTAGAAAAATTTCCTTTATATGTAATTTTTGAAGATAATTAAAGGGAGATTATTTAAACATTATAATTATCTTATATGTGTAAATTTTTTTTTTACTTCTTCAAGCAGTACCCCTGACTGATGGTTATTCCATTAAAATGTATGTCGGAAAGAAAAGTTTGATTATTAAATGTGGGTAATGGCTATTTTTATGTCCATATTTCGTAGCATTATCTTTTCGGGGCTATGCATCTGAACTTAAAACTTTAATAGTATACATGTTGCCTTTCTTTATACTATCAATATTATAATATGTTAATATGTAAATGGCCATAATTGGTTTCTGTCCTAATGAGAGAACAATAAAGTTGAACTAAATACCATATAGCAATATTGTTTACTGTGCTGCTTCAAAAAATTGTATGGTTAAATGTTAATTAAAATATTGTAGTATGAAATAGATGTACTTACTGGTATTGCTTTTGCAATTATTAACTATTGCATTCACTTCAATTGGATAATAAGTACATGTATGTAGTTCTTTTTGAGACCATTTGAGAACTAAAAAATGAAAATCATTCCTTTTTTTTAAATCTGTAATACATATACATGATATAAAGTATAAAAATAAGAACTTTCTATTTTTTTTTCATCTAGGAAAAAGGTTTTTCAATAGACATTATATTATTAGTAGTATTTAGATATCCAAAGATGTGGTGTGAGTGCCAATGAGACAACTCTTCATCCAAATAACAATTTAAAAAAGAGTAAACCATTATAGGTCAATGTATGGCCTTCAATTAGTTTGTATTTGTGTCCATCTACTGAGTTTTGCCTTTTTCAACTGATATTTTTAGTTAATTCTTATGTTTTACTGTTACACCAGTGTCCCAGTTTAGGGGAGGGTTGGGATTCCGTTAATATGTTTAATCTTCCCACATTCTGTATGTATGTGCCTGTCCAAAGTCAGGAGCCTGTAATATAGTGGTTGTTGTCTTTTGTGTGTTACATTTTTATTTTAGTTTATTTTTTGTACATAAATAAAGGGGTTAGGTTCATATTTGAATTGTTTTACCTTGTAACTGCTGGGCCTTTAATAGTTGACTATACAGTATTGACTTTGCTCATTGTTGAAGGCCGTATGATGACCCCTAGTTGTTAATATTTGTGTCATTTCAGTCTCTTGTGGAGAGTTGTCTCATCTTCTGTTTTATAATTACTAGCAGTTAAGATTTTGACCTGGTTTCATGATTTATATCATATATATTAATTTGAAATATTTTTTTACCTTTCATGTAAGACTTGTACAACTTTTTAGTTTCATCATTTTCAGGGTTTGGATATAAATTGACTTTGGCTACTACAGGAACACCACATTTGTCATCAATTGTTGGAGCTGTAAAAATGAATTTATACAGATGAAATTAGTGAGTTAATTTTTGATAGGAAAATATTTGATAGCAGAACAAATTAGTGAAGAAAACCAAGATTAAAAAATAAAAAGTGCATACAGACAACAAACACAGTCACTAAAAAAAATAAACCTTTCAAAGTTTCACACTATTTTATAAGAAGTCTTTTTAAAAATCTTACTCTCATGATGAAAAAAGAAGAAATGAGAAGATGACACCTAATCTATAAAGTGAAAGTTTCCAAAATGTTTCAAATTACAAAAGTAATCTGTTTATGTTTTAATCTGGAACTGAATTTCTTTCTTTTAATTTCATTAATTATTTTTTTTATTTTTTTTTTTATTTTACTGAATATTACATCAAGAAACATACTAGGATTGACAGATTGGCATATTTGTGGCAGTTCAAGATCTGCATCTTCTGGCTGTATGGGTTCACTGTCTTTGCAATCATCATCAATGATTGGTGTTGCAATAGGTAGCATTTCTGTAAATCAAGATAACAGAACATAGAACACTTGTAAGTACAATGAAATAAAATTGAGAAAGGAAATGGTGAATGTGTCAAAGCGACAGTCACCCGACCATAGAGCAGACAACAGCCGAAGTCAACCAATGGGTCTTCAATGTAGCGAGAATTCCCGCACCCGTAGATGTCCTTCAGCTGGCCCTTAAAAATATGCATACTTATTACTAGTACAGTGATAATGGATGTCATACTAAACTCCAAAGTATACACAAGAAACTAAAATTAAAAATCATACAAGACTTTATTTTTCATATTTGTGTAGATATTATTCTTAAAAGCTTTCAAGAACCTTTTCATCTTGAATGTTTTGTAGAAAGGCAATTTGAAATTATAAGTAAAAGAATAGTATTTTCATGAACATTTCTCGTTAATAAATAATGAAATGGATTAATAATCAATTAATGTATGTGCAAGTTATAAAAACAGTACCCAAGTTTTCCAGTTCAGAACTTGTATCTGTATTCATTCCATCATTACTTTCAGATTCTTCACTGCTTTCATCAGTTTCTATTAACACAAAATATCAACATGTTAGGGTGCATTACCTTAATTTATGGACATTGCTGTAATGATTTATTACCTTTATTGGTAATAAATCATGTGTCTATCCCAAATGATTTAATGGATATAGATATAGTGTATTAAGTAAATGATTATTTGTGACCAGCACATTAGAAAGCACTTACACTATCCCATGTATATAACTGACCAAGTAGTGAATTATTACTCGTGTTTTAACATGAATAAAAGATATTGAGACAGTCACGACAGTTACTTAGGCACATGTATGCCAATGAACATTTCAGCAAAAGTAAAAAAATATAATCCAATATATGCAAAGCTATAATTTGCCATTGATAATTTCAGATCAATGTGACAGCAACCCAAATTATATTTTCTTTTTATTTATTATGGTGTTCACATGCTTTTATATTCTTTCTTATGTTTTTTGAAGATTTAGAAGTTAAAATGTGTACAACAGCAAGAAACTTACCATGACTCCTAGTTCTGTTGATAGTTTCCTCTTCATTGTGGATTACGGCAGATGCAATGGGATGAATAATTTCTGTAAGAATAATTTCAATAAATCTGTACACACTGCCAAAAAATGTATTGAAGTACTTCTTGCACATGTTGACACATTAATGATAAGTTGTAGTTTCAGATGCAAAAATTGATATTTTAAAGTATTTATTGATTATGACTTGTGTGGTTTACACAAAATGTTCCAAGTTTATATTTATCAAATAATTACATCTGCTGTATGTCTCATTATAATATGTTATTCTGATTGGCTAACTGCAAATCACGTGTTATTCCTTAAGCAATTGCATTACACAATAAAACTTATCATGCATGATAACACGAGGTCCTGACATTAAAGTGCATAGGTGAATTAGATAAGAAAAATGATAAAATTCATATTTTCATGATCCTAGCTAAAAAAAATTGACCTTGCACACATTTTTAGAATGAAGCGGGGAAAATATACTTCGGTCATCACTTTTACACCGCAATGAAGTTACAAAAAGAACAGTTCATTTCTTAAATAAAAGCTTGCCAGCAAATGAAAAATTAATGGAAATCTCTGCATACAAGGATAAGATAAAAAAAAATTAACAGCATTGTAATGAAACAGATGGCATTATATGAGAGAAAGATAAATAATTGTATTGACACAGATAGTATATAAGAAAAAGAAAAAAAATCATTATGAAACAATTGCATACGAGAAAATATATAAAAATACACACTTAATTGTATGTTTACCATATTTTATACCTATAAAGTCTAGGTGTTGCACTTTTCAAATGAATATCTACATAAATTTCATGAGGAATTTTAAATAAATTATTTATCTTTAAAATGATTTTACTTGAAAATTTTATGTTAAATAATAAACACCTACCAGTGTTTTCTTCATCAGAACTTTCATCCTCAAAAATGTCAGTGTAGAGAGTCTTGACAAGTTGATCATTTCTGTAACACTTGATTTTATGAACAGGAATTTTAATTGTACTTTTCTCCACTCTTTTTAGAACTTCATCCCAACACTCCAACAAGTAACTTTGTTCTTCTACTAATGTTGTAGACCTGAGATTATGTAATGGTGGATTATTGCTGTTCAGATCCTGATCTACAGTATCATGGAAGATCACAGAGCTGGCTGAAAGAGACCACCACACGCCTTTGCCACATAGGAGGAAATCTGGTATTCTCTGAAGATGGCATTGAAACTGATAAGGGTTTTTAATGATGTCAGTAATTTTAATTGTTGTATTCGTTTTCTTGTCAAGAAACTTTGCTTGCTGACTGATGACAGACTCTTGTTTCTGTATAGACTCGATTACACTATGGCTTTCTTGTTGAGCATTAAACCGCATAACAGCATTGTCAACTACATATTCTGGTTGACGATTGCTTGTATTTTTTGATATTGATCTAATATCACCAAATGTTCTCTCTTCTTCCTCAGGAACAACAGATCTAAGGCAAAGCAATCTGTATGTTTCAGGTGCATGTATGACCAAACTATGGAAATGACTTCCATAGAACTTCCTTGCAGTCATTTTTTGGGGGGATCCTATCACCTTTAGACATGCTAGAGCAAAAACAAAGCATTGATTATGCAGTCTTAGAACAGACCTCTGGTTCCTAGCATCATGACCACTGTAGCAGATGTTGATTATTTCTACCAAGGCATTGCTTAAATTCAATACGTCATTCTGTATTTTTTTCTCTTGATGAAGGTTTTGTATAAATTTCGCCAACTTAACTGCATATAGTCTTGCATCCGACCCTTTGATTTGATTTTTTTCCCCAATAGTTGACTGACTAAATTTTTCTAATTGTTTTTTGACTTCACTGTTTTGAATGTGATGTGGCAGTTCCATGATAATATGTTGTACAATGTTCGTTATGTCATGCAGAGGTTCACAGGCTAAAACTTCATATTTTGAGCAGTTTATTGTGTCTGCTGGATTTTGAGGGTTATGACACATTAGTGCTGGTGGTCGTTGTATACCCTTAAGTTCATTTTTGAGGTGCTGTTCCAATTCAGCTTTTGATTTTCTGTTGGTGTTATATCCCCTGGCTTCTAACTCATCTGCCATGTCATCCTTTTTCAGATGAGAAAGAGGACATGAATTTTCAGGAAAATTTCTCCAATGCAGACCTTTGACGAAAATCTGTCTTCTTTCCTCTAAGGATTTCATGGTTGTATTATAGGCACAATGCAGATTTCTATGGTCTTCTGCTTGAATACCACAAATGCATGAAAAATTGCCTCCTTGCTGCTGGCCAGCTTCAAATTGGCGTGCTGGTCCATCACCACTGAAAATTCTGAGCTCATCAGTAATTTGTATTCCTCTTATACATGTGGGTTGAACTAAATTCATAAGGTCTTTGACCCGTTCTGCAACAAAGCTTAACTGTTCATCATTTGTGCTTTTGGATCTCCCCAAGATGTAAAGGTGGGGACGTTCAACCACAGATTGTACGTCGAGGTTGGATCTCTCTGGAAATTTTGCCTTATATTCCTCATTTGTTAAGTACAGGGCTTTGTCATAAATGATGCTAAGCATAAAGCTTACAAAAGTATGATTCAGTACATCTGAATGGTCATGCCAGAATTTTAGCATACGTATCCTCTCCAGATGTTTCAGTTCATTACTGTTACTGTTAGGTGTAAACAGCTGTCCTAATCTTTTATACCTGTAAATAGAAATGCAAATGTCACAGATGTTTTGTATCATAGTATACATGTAGAATTTCCTGTAGATAAAATAGCATGCAACTTTTATTAGACACCTACTGACAACGTTGAAGGGGACAAAAGGTTTGCACTGTTCATTGGTCGGTACGGCAAATCAGTTTTCCAACCTTTCTCCTCCTCGTTCTTGAAGAAATTGATATTTGGTATTTAGTTTTATCATGGCAAGTTATAGATCAGTAGATCAATTTAAAATTTATTTTCTTGTCTGATGATTTAGTCCCGAGGTATGATACATATCAAATGTTGGAGTACTATGCTAAACCATATTCCTTTACAAAGGGAGATAATAAGTTTCTGACAAATTAAAGACAAAAATATTTGGAAATATTTATGATATTTGATTTAAATGTAAAAATAGACATGCATTGTATTACATCGTATATAATGTTTGGATTTTACCCTGGTAGGGGCCTATGTATAGCTATGCAAAACTGAGAATACTTGTCTCATTGGCAATCATACCACATCCACTTATTTTTATGATTTTTATACGACCGCAAATTTTGAAAAAATTTTCGTCGTATATTGCTATCACGTTGGCGTCGGCGTCGGCGTCGTCGTCGTCGTCGTCCGGCGTCCGAATACTTTTAGTTTTCGCACTCTAACTTTAGTAAAAGTGAATGGAAATCTATGAAATTTTAACACAAGGTTTATGACCACAAAAGGAAGGTTGGTATTGATTTTGGGAGTTTTGGTCCCAACATTTTAGGAATTAGGGGCCAAAAAGGGCCCAAATAAGCATTTTCTTGGTTTTCGCACTATAACTTTAGTTTAAGTTAATAGAAATCTATGAAATTTTGACACAAGGTTTATGACCACAAAAGAACGGTTGGGATTGATTTTGGGAGTTTTGGTCTCAACAGTTTAGGAATTAGGGGCCAAAAAAGGGCCCAAATAAGCATTATTCTTGGTTTTCGCACAATAACATTAGTTTAAGTAAATAGAAATCAATGAAATTTAAACACAATGTTAATGACTACAAAAGGAAGGTTGGTATTGATTTTGGGAGTTTAGGTCCCAACAGTTTAGGAATTAGGGGCCAAAAAGGGACCCAAATAAGCATTTTTCTTGGTTTTCGCACCATAACGTTAGTATAAGTAAATAGAAATCTATGAAATTTAAACACAAGGTTTATGACCATAAAAGAAAGGTTGGGTTTGATTTTGGGAGTTTTGGTCCCAACATAATAAGGGGCCCAAAGGGTCCAAAATTAAACTTTTGTTTGATTTCATCAAAATTGAATAATTGGGGTTCTTTGATATGCTGAATCTAACTGTCATGACTGTGTATGTAGATTCTTAACTTTTGGTCCCGTTTTCAAATTGGTCTACATTAAGGTCCAAAGGGTCCAAAATTAAACTTAGTTTGATTTTGACAAAAAATGAATCAGTTAGGTTCTTTGATATGCTGAATCTAAAAATGTACTTAGATTCTTGATTATTGGCCCAGTTTTCAAGTTGGTCCAAATCGGGGTCCAAAATTAAACTTTGTTTGATTTCATCAAAAATTGAATAAATGGGGTTCTTTGATATACCAAATCTAACTGTGTATGTAGATTCTTCATTTTTGGTCCTGTTTTCAAATTGGTCTACACTAAAGTCCAAAGGGTCCAAAATTAAACTTAGTCTGATTTTAACAAAAATTGAAATCTTGAAGTTCTTTGATATGCTGAATCCAAAAATGTACTTAGATTTTTTATTATGGGCCCAGTTTTCAAGTTGGTCCAAATCAGGATCTAAAATTATTATATTAAGTATTGTGCAATAGCAAGTCTTTTCAATTGCACAGTATTGCGCAATGGCAAGAAATATCTAATTGCACAATATTGTGAAATATCAAATTTTTTTTTTATTAGAGTTATCTTTCTTTGTCCAGAATAGTAAGCAAGAAATATCTAATTGCAAAATATTGTGCAATAGCAAGATTTTTTTTTAATTGGAGTTATCTTTCTTTGTCCAGAATCAACTTAAATCTTTGTTATATACAATATACAATGTATATTCACTTTTTACTACCAACTGATAAATTAAAATAATCTTTACCATTCAGTGATAACAAGCAGTTTTTTTACATCTTAATATTTTATGATGTATTTAAATGAGTAGTTATTGTTGCAAACTCCATTAGAAATTTTAATTGAGATTAGTTTTGGAATAAGGGAAAGGGGGATGTGATTAAAAAAATTGGGTTCAATTTTTCTCATTTGAAATTTCATAAATAAAAAAGAAAATTTCTTCAAACATTTTTTTGAGAGGATTAATATTCAACAGCATAGTGAATTGCTCTAAGAGAAACAAAAATTTTAAGTTCATTAGAACACATTCATTCTGTGTCAGAAACCTATGCTGTGTCAACTATTTAATCACAATCCAAATTTAGAGCTGAATCCAGCTTGAATGTTGTGTCCATACTTGCCCTAACCGTTCAGGGTTCAACCTCTGCGGTCGTATAAAGCTACGCCCTGCGGAGCATCTGGTTTATAATTTGGTCATACACGTACCTTTCTTTCAATTCATTTGCAGTTAACTGATCATAGTGTTCATCATCATATAGTCGCATCAGTCCACCTTCAGCATGTTCATTTAATATTTTCTGTCTGAGTTTTGTAAGTTCGAATTTCCTGCTGTAGATTGTTGTTTTCTTCTCTAACAGTTTGCCTGAAATTTTGTTCAAATTATTAATTAATAACAACTTTGAAAGCCATGGTGAAATACAATTTGTTTATTTCTATGTATACCCTGTATGTAAGATATTATTGTTTGGCAATCCAATAAGATAAATATATGGTGTGATTTTTTTAGGTATAACATGTGTCACTGTGATTTCATATTAATATTCTTTATCCTCATAAATTGGTTATGTCAATTGTTAAGGCGGGGACAGGTGCGCTTAAAAATGTCTTCCAACCTAATCTCACATTTTTTTTATTGATGCCGTTGACAAATTTTTAATAGCAAGACTTTTTTTAACATCCTACAACTTCATGATTTCTGATGTATTAATGAATTTATATAGATTTCATTTTTTAATCTTCAATGCAAGACCTGTGTGCTTTTTTACCATGATTTTTGTTAAGGTAATTGTATTAGGTTATTAAACACCTTTTATCACCATTTTCATGTATAATGTGAAGACCTGTTTTTGACACAACTCTGTTTTAAACCTGTTTGTTTTATGTTATATATATTCATTTAGCCTGCAATTAGCCATCTTTTGTACAAATGACCGGTATACAAATAAATTTTGCTTTACATTGTCAGTAAATAAAAAATTTATTTGTACTCGCTACGAAACAGGAGAAAAGCTCAGCAGAGCCTAGCTGTTTGTCCTGTTTCTAAAGCTCATTCAAATAAATTTTATATTTTTCAATAACATACATAAATTGTACATGTACAGTTATCATTGTTTGTTGTTCAAAGTGATCAATGTTTAATTTGTTCTGCAAACACCAACAAGATCTAGCCTGCATTTGATAGTGTTTTCCTTTTTTGGTTTCTAACATACTTAATTTTAGCTATACCATAGAGTATTTGTTTTGTTGTTGACAAAATCTTTTTATAAAACAGATACTTGTTTTTTTTATTTCTGTTATAATCTAGAACTATTTGTGATCAGAGTTGAAGCAAGTATTAATTGTTATATATTAATTATATATTATATATTGTTTATTTAATCTGTATCTTTTACTTATCCTGTATCATCTATGTATAATGTAAAATTTTATATACTACGTGTATTCATTTACAATTTTTTGTGTAATTTTAAATTCATATTGTATATTCAATTTAAGTTTGTTGTATTTCATGATTAATTCTGTGAAATAGAAAACATTGACCAGTGAGAAATTATTTGTTCTTGTGATTATTTGCTTAACTTTTGTTTTTGCAGTATAAAAACCTTTATTATTTAAAATCATAATGTATTTCTGGAGAATTAAAGATCAGATGTTAAGGGAAATGTATATATTTGTCCAATATGTTAATATTTGAATGCCTTGAATGATTTTTTTTTGTCACGAGCCAGACATAGCAATCTGACATTACATCGTCAGGGTCAGCGTCTACAAATATTCACTCTGTAGTTTTTCAGAATTTTAATAACTTTCAAAAACTGTCTTTCAAACCCAAGTATTTTACTTATGAATTGACTTGGTTTTTTTTCTGCCAGGAGACACAACATTCACTCTGTGGTTAAAGTTTTTAAAGTTTTCATTACTTTCTTAAATTATTCTGGATTTGAACAAAACTAGGACAGAAGCTTGTTTATTATCATAAGAAAGTATTCAGAAGTAAATTAAGTAAATTAAATAAATATTTATCTCCTTTTCCTCATATTTAACTGATCAATTAAAATAGGTTTTTTTTCTGGTGATTTTGTTTGAAATTTTAATAACTTTCTTAAACAATCCTGACTTTGTATCAAACTTAGACAAGACTTTGTTATAATCAGATACTAGTATCTAAGAAAACAATTTGTTAAAATGGTGTACCTCTTTTTATGAAAGTCACTTATTCATAAATGGACTTTAGATCATTTTTGTTGATTAAGCTATAAACACCAACAGCAACAGTAGGAGAGAGTCACTATGTTCCACTGAAACCTTACAATTTTTTTTGCCATTAAGTACAAAAAGATTGCACTGAATTTTTTCTTCAGACTCGTTTCACAAAAAATCTCGCGTTGAAAAATACTTTTTGTGTAAAATTCATGTAATCAAGTTTTGTGGTCAGATTTTTGTGAATAGAAACTAGGCTTAAGCGCTGACCTATTTTCACCTAAATTTACAGAAAACTTCACATTTTGAATTATCAAATACCCTTCACT
Source organism: Mytilus galloprovincialis (assembly GCF_965363235.1). NCBI lineage: Eukaryota > Metazoa > Mollusca > Bivalvia > Mytilida > Mytilidae > Mytilus > Mytilus galloprovincialis. The sequence continues at coordinate 5,418 of NW_027468226.1, read as the reverse complement.
TTCAAGTCAGATCCTTTGATAATAAAAAAATAATATTATGCACTTATATTAAAGTTGTGTAATGTATATTATCATGATTATGGAGGACTTTTTCTAGAGTGCCAAGCTTGGTCAATTTAAGACTTGATTTGTTTGTGCTTGAAATTACTTTTACACCACCTGTTGTCATACTATTGTTATATTCTTGAATATTGTTATACTCTATATTGTCATATTTTTTTACAGATTTTCTCCCTGTGCCACTTGTCCATTTGAAATTGATGTTTATTTTTGTATCAATCATTATTTTTTTGGAGAATTCTTCGGAATATAACCAATACATATGCTCCCAAATGGTAAATTATTTATATAAATTACCAATTTTACATCAACCTACCAGTGTTATCAATATAGTTTGATGATATCTGGGAGGGGGCAATCTTTTCTCCTAAATCAATCACTCCATTGTCAATCTGATGTTTTATGTCCTGTCTAATAGTTTTGGCTGATCTTGTTGATGGTATGGTCAAGCCCTTAGATAATCGTTTTTTTGCCCTCCTTACTCTCTGAATATAATCGCGGTTGCTTACTCGCATGTTGATGTTGAACTGGTCCGTATTTATTTTGTTATATTGGGCAAAGCCCATCAATATCTGGCCTGCATTGGCTGGTCTTTCCCCTTTTTTGTTGGTCAGATTAAACTGTTCGCCAAGTTTTTTCCAATTAACATGGGATCCATGAGGGAATTGCCTCAATGCTGATAGGAATTCTTCTTTTTCAAAAGTATAATGGTCGAAGTTACCATAGTGTTTTTTTGGCTTTAATAAAGCATTTTTTTGTTTCTCAATTTTAACCTTCAACTTTTGCTGAGCCTCAGCTTTTGTCACAAAATACATTGACATTCGATCATTATCGTGTTTTCTGAAGGACTTTCCAGAGGCCAAAAAATGGCGCACATCCTGCCCATTGGAGGATAATTTATTTTTAATTTTGATGTTGTTTCTTTTCAAGATTTTTGTAGCTGTTTTTGTCTTTTGGGATTTACTCTTTTTTGGTGTTAGTTTCATCACCTTTGAAACAGTTTTGATAATATCTACACCAAGTTTTTGTGATGCTATAGGGGTAAAGACTTTGACAAAATTTTCAACATTTTTTTCAGCTGCTTTTGACATTGGAGGTGACTTTTCAAGGATGATATTTGCCACATTCTGGCATGCCCCAACAAGTGAGTCTTTTTTTACCACTTCTGATGACTTGTGTAGAAGGGACGCATCAAACACCATACACTGTTCACAGTCTGTTAAAGTATGCTTAGCCTTGTCCTTTTCAGATAACTTCATCCACTGATATATAGAAAATGTATTAATAAACAATTGTTTTTGACCATTGGTATTGCCATTTTTCCATTTTGTATTTTGTGTTACATATTTCTGTATTCTTGGTAGAAGAAGCCTGAACTTTTCTTGATTTATTTGCATTTTACTGTAGTTTTTCATTATATTTGAATAAGAAATAAATCTTTTTGAAACACTGAAATTTGTATTAAATTTTGGCACCAGCTTTTCAGGACTGTTTGGTAGTTCATTGGGTTTGTTTTGATGTGTTTCCCAATAGTCGAGTGCTGTCTGGTCTTTGGTAGCACGAGCTATGATTGTTTTTACAAAATTGCACAAATTCATTCTGTTTATGGCATTTTCAAATGATTAATTTCAAATGTATAAAAAAAATTCACAAAAGCTGCATTTTCTTTTCCAATATGTCTGTCTGAGTGCCATCTGGTGGCACTTTTGATTTGGAGGGAAGTGTAAAGGAAGTTAAAATAAAAAAAGGTTTTATCAAATAAGAGACTTGCTTTCATACAAAATAAAAAAAAAGAATGGTTACACTGTCAACAGAAACAAAAAATAAAAATATTTAGGATATCGAATTTGGAAAAGAGGACTGAAGGGGCATCAAGTTTGTATTACCCTTGATGAACAGAAGTGAAACAGATACAAGGTATTTTATATTTATTGATAAAACTATAGATAATACTCGTGAATACATATAAAAACAAATAGTACTACGAAATATACAGTCACTTTAGTTTGAAGAAATATTTTCCTTGTTGAGGCCTCTTCTATAAACATGGAAATCTGCAAAATAATTCAAATAAATAAAATTATGTATTTATAAATATTAATTTAGCAAAACTGGACTACCAACAATTATAAAATAAATAAAAAAAAACAAAATTACCGCGTTGAAAAGTTGGCTATTGCCACGTCAACAGAGTTGTCTTTCTTTACACATATACGGAATTCCGTATTTTTCCGGTTTCGTCCACATTTTACTTTTCTTGATCGCTAATACGTTTTATAAATTTGTTTATTTCTCTATTTTCATAAATGTGTGTACAAATAATGCGAATTGCAAGGGCTAAAACTAAACGGATCGAGTAAAAATTTGACTGGCACATGGATTTCTAAACGAACTAAAAGGAAAGTACTGCTCATTATGTAAAATAAATTGATTACGGAAATAAATATTGATTGAACTTGGAAAGTTGACGTTTTCAGATGCGAGATGTTAGAATTTACAAGGTAGGACTACCAAAAGGATTTGTCATTCAAATGAGCAGTAGTATTTTATATTTCCAGTGTCTGGCGATTCCAAAACGGGCATTCATACGAAAAAATATGGTGTTTTAGCCCTTGCAATTCTGCATTTCTTTTTACTTTCGTTTTCAGTCACTTTTCGTGTCACGTGACCTAATTTGCATACTATATTTAGTGGTTTAAAAATGATTTCAATTCGGAATGACGATATCTATCAGGTGACCATAAAAGTTTGTTTACAACTCTAAGATATAAAGCTCTTGTGAGGTGTTCACATAAAATGTACAATTTTGGTCATTTTTAGACCGGGGCACTGCCTTAACTACCCTGCGCGGATAAAAAATACAGTTGACCGACTTGATCAGTATGATGTGGCAAACTAATACTTTGAGCAAAATCAATTGTATAGTGAACATTCTTTAAAACCTGTCCTTGATTATAGTTACTAAACTCGTCGCGCGATTTTGACAACCATCCGTTGTACAGCTCTCGTTCTCTCCTTGCAGCTTCAATATGGGATATGTAATTTTGGGATGTTTCAATTTTGTCCTCCTCGGTTTGTGCTAGAGTGACAGATTCTCGTAGCCTTTTACAAGTATTACACACATCAGAATGTAAAGACGCGAATCGTATGTGCGGACAGCAAGACGACCAGACATTTTTGAATGTTGTTAAGTGGACACTTCTAGTTCCATCTGCCTGACATGCTGATATATATGTGTCAAACACAGACTGTTTTGATTCACACGTAGGTAACAAAACATGAGGTTCTGAGTCATGTCTGTTAGGTGGGGCAGCTTGTGGTAAACCATGCAGACGAGCATATTTTTTTAAGTATTGTACTATATTTGAAATTTCCTCAAATGAAAATGCATTTTTCGGACGTCTATTGCAATTTCCATGTTTTCGTGGAGCAATACCATTAGTGTTCATGTGTTTGAGCAAAGACTTTAAATAGGACTCTCCAATATCATGCGTAAGAAGAAATACATCGCGACAAACCTCTCTGTCGTCAAAGGTATAAGCATATCTAGTTCGCTTTCGCTCTCCATATCTTGAACGGGATTTATCGACTCCTTTTGATTTCAATTTACCCATTAAGTACATGTCTTTACCTTCTTTTGATAGTTCACGCATAGAAAGTATATGAGTTATCATTTCATCTTGTTCAAATTGGTTTATACATTTTGCAAGACAACCACAATCTCCAGTTATTTTGGCCATATTCAAATCTTCATTGTTTATACATATATTATCTCCATTTTGATGTTGAACGAAAGCTGCAGCTGCTTGTGCAATTTCATCAGTCTCGGACATATGTTCGACAGGTTCTGTGTCTTCAAGTTCATTGTTTTCATTATCATTAATATTATCATTGTCTTCATCATTGAAGTTATTTAAAGGTGGTACATGTAGATATTCCCGATAAATTTCATCTAAATCCTGCAATAAACATTTATTCATTTTAAAAGTGTTTACCAAACAAACAAAAATGTAAGCTAAATTAAATTATTATATTCGATAAATAACAGATGAACACTTTTTTCAAACTAAGAACAATGCCAACGTATCTCTTGTGCAAAATCTCAATCTGTTCATGTTCGTCATCAATATCGACTACTTGTATGGATTATAATAAAAAGTTTCGCCTAGATATCCCTTATAAGAACATTTGTAAATCTGAAAAACAACAAAATTATTTGATGTGGCCTGACTTTACATTTGTTAAGCTTCACTGGTTCAAGTATTTATTGCCCCGTCTTTAAAGATTATTTTATTATTTCCAGCATCATATTAATCAAAATCAAAATACGACATTATATTTTGTGAGTTTCTGTTTTTACATAGCGTAAACAAATACCATTGAAAGTGTATGATATGATTGTAAACCCGATCTTATCGGGCGCATTTTATAAAAACCAATATGTTTTTTAATGCCGTACGGTTATCTATGTTAGCTTTCGTCCTCTTCATTTGAACTTTGGTGGATAGTTGTCTCATTTGCAATCAAACCACATCTTCGTGTTTGTATATAGAGGAAATAAATCTGTAATTTTTTATGACCACGCATATGTTATCCAGTGTACACGAGTTCATTCGAGCCTTTGCTTACACGTCTTGTGATACAAAAAAAAATGTTTGGTTTTGATCCAGTGTATACTGCTTTATTTCAGCTTTTATTCTCTCGTTATATAGTAACAGAACTGAGTCTGTGTTTTAACATTATTAGGAAAAGTCTCTTCTTATAAACGTATCAGTAAATAGTGCTTTCATTATGGTTACGATGACTGATTTTACCGGGAGGAATATTTTTAATATGCAGTAAAATAAAAACGTGTTTTAAAGTGATTTACAAAAGTCTCTTTCGAATGAAACTATTTTAAACGGTTTACCCGTATTTTGTCGCAAATAAAATGTTTTCTTTTAGCGCAAATGTAAGATTATTTATGCACCAAAGCAAAGCGCCTGGTCTTACAAATAAATTTAAAGAGCTTTACTACGGGTGTTACATTAAATGACTTTTATTCATTTAAAACACTAACTTCAATAAAAAATTTGTCTGTTTAGTAGCCGTGGTATCCCCTTTTGCACTTTATAGACCAGAGTATTTATTTCAAACAAAATTAAATAATCAGTTAGTCAAAAAATATCCCTAATCTCTTTTATTCATAATAAATAAAAAGTATTTGAACTGTGATTTATGACTGCTATATATAAAACATATATTTGACAACATTGTAACAGTGATCAACCAGCTAAAATAGTCTCGTGTATAAATCCAGAATTGTTCTTCAAACAATTTTCGAATCGGCACAAGCCTCTATCATTACGTAATTCTAAT
>NW_027468225.1:0-27349 GCF_965363235.1 Mytilus galloprovincialis | reverse complement strand
AGTCAGATGAATTATCCTGTACCACTAGTGGTACTGTGGCCAATAGACTTAGTGTCAGAGTCAATTAATCACAGTCAGATGATTTATCCTGTAACGGTATTGATACTGTCACCTATAGACATGATGTCAGGGTCAATCTATCACAGTCAGATGATTTATCCTGTAACAATAATGATACTTTGACCTATAGACATAGTGTCAGAGTCAATCTATCGCAGTCAGATGATTCATCCTGTAACAAAAATGGTACTGTGGCCTATAGATATGGTGTCATAGTCAATCCATCACAATCAAATACTTTATCCTGTAACAAAAATGGCACTGTGGCCTATAGACATGGTGTAAGAGTCAATCTATCACAGTCAGATGATTTATCCTGTAACAATAATGATACCTTGAACAAAAGAAGAGGCGTCAGAGTAAATATATCACAGTCAGATGATTTATCCTGTACCACTAGTGGTACTGTGGCCAATAGACATAGTGTCAGAGTCAATCTATCACAGTCAGATGATATATCATGTAACAATAATGATACTGTGACCTATAGACATGGCGTCAGAGTCAATCTATCACAGTCATATGATTTATCATGTAACAATAATGATACTGTCACCTATAGACATGATGTCAGAGACAATCTATCACAGTCATACGATTTATCCTGTAACAATAATGATACTGTGACCTATAGACATAGTGTCAAAATCAATCTATCACAGTCCGATGATTTATCCTGTAACAATAATGATACCTTGACCAATAGAAATGGTGTCAGAGTAAATCTATCACAGTCAGCTGATTTATCTTGTACCAATAATGGTACTGTGACCTATAGACATAGTGTCAGAGTCAATCTATCACAGTCAGATGATTTATCCTGTAACAAAAATGGTACTGTGGCCTATAGACTTGGTGTCAGAGTCAATCTATCACAGTCAGATGATTTATCCCGTAATAATAATGATACTGTGACCTATAGACATGGTGTCAGAGTCAATCTATCACAGTCAGATGATTTATCTTGTACCAATAATGGTACTTTGGCCAATATACATAGTGTGAGAGTCAATCTATCACATTCAGATGATTTATCCTGTAACAATAATGATACTGTGACCTATAGACATACTGTCAGAGTCAATATATCACAGTCAGATGATTTATCCTGTAATAATAATGATACTGTGACCTATAGACATGGTGTCAGAGTCAATCTATCACAGTCAGATGATTTATCCCGTATCAATAATGATACTGTGACCTATAGACATGGTGTCAGAGTCAATCTATCACAGGCAGATGATTTATCCTGTAACAATAATGATACCTTGAACAAAAGAAAAGGCGTCAGAATAAATATATAACAGTCAGATGATTTATCCTGTACCACTAGTGGTACTGTGGCCAATAGACATAGTGTCAGAGTCAATCTATCACAGTCAGATGATATATCATGTAACAATAATGATACTGTGACCTATAGACATGGCGTCAGAGTCAATTTATCACAGTCATATGATTTATCATGTAACAATAATGATACTGTCACCTATAGACATGATGTCAGAGACAATCTATCACAGTCATACGATTTATCCTGTAACAATAATGATACTGTGACCTATAGACATAGTGTCAAAATCAATCTATCACAGTCCGATGATTTATCCTGTAACAATAATGATACCTTGACCAATAGAAATGGTGTCAGAGTAAATCTATCACAGTCAGCTGATTTATCTTGTACCAATAATGGTACTGTGACCTATAGACATACTGTCAGAGTCAATATATCACAGTCAGATGATTTATCCTGTAACAATAAGGATACTGTGACCTATAGACATAGTGTCAGAGTCAATCTATCACAGTCAGATGATTTATCCTGTAACAAAAATGGTACTGTGGCCTATAGACTTGGTGTCAGAGTCAATCTATCACAGTCAGATGATTTATCCCGTAATAATAATGATACTGTGACCTATAGACATGGTGTCAGAGTCAATCTATCACAGTCAGATGATTTATCTTGTACCAATAATGGTACTTTGGCCAATATACATAGTGTGAGAGTCAATCTATCACATTCAGATGATTTATCCTGTAACAATAATGATACTGTGACCTATAGACATACTGTCAGAGTCAATATATCACAGTCAGATGATTTATCCTGTAATAATAATGATACTGTGACCTATAGACATGGTGTCAGAGTCAATCTATCACAGTCAGATGATTTATCCCGTATCAATAATGATACTGTGACCTATAGACATGGTGTCAGAGTCAATCTATCACAGGCAGATGATTTATCCTGTAACAATAATGATACCTTGAACAAAAGAAAAGGCGTCAGAATAAATATATAACAGTCAGATGATTTATCCTGTACCACTAGTGGTACTGTGGCCAATAGACATAGTGTCAGAGTCAATCTATCACAGTCAGATGATATATCATGTAACAATAATGATACTGTGACCTATAGACATGGCGTCAGAGTCAATTTATCACAGTCATATGATTTATCATGTAACATTAATGATACTGTCACCTATAGACATGATGTCAGAGACAATCTATCACAGTCATATGATTTATCCTGTAACAATAATGATACTGTGACCTATAGACATAGTGTCAGAATCAATTTATCACAGTCCGATGATTTATCCTGTAACAATAATGATACCTTGACCAATAGAAATGGTGTCAGAGTAAATCTATCACAGTCAGATGATTTATCTTGTACCAATAATGGTACTTTGGCCAATATACATAGTGTGAGAGTCAATCTGTCACAGTCAGATGATTTATCCTGTAACAATAATGATACTGTGACCTATAGACATACTGTCAGAGTCAATATATCACAGTCAGATGATTTATCCTGTAACAATAAGGATACTGTGACCTATAGACATAGTGTCAGAGTCAATCTATCACAGTCAGATGATTGATCCTGTAACAAAAATGGTACTGTGGCCTATAGACTTGGTGTCAGAGTCAATCTATCACAGTCAGATGATTTATCCCGTAATAATAATGATACTGTGACCTATAGACATGGTGTCAGAGTCAATCTATCACAGTCAGATGATTTATCCTGTAACAATAATGATACTGTGACATATAGACATAGTGTCAGAATCAATCTATCACAGTCCGATGATTTATCCTGTAACAATAATGATACCTTGACCAATAGAAATGGTGTCAGAGTAAATCTATCACAGTCAGATGATTTATCCTGTACCAGTAATGGTACTTTGGCCAATATACATAGTGTGAGAGTCAATCTATCACAGTCAGATGATATATCATGTAACAATAATGATACTGTGACCTATAGACATGGCGTCAGAGTCAATTTATCACAGTCATATGATTTATCATGTAACAATAATGATACTGTCACCTATAGACATGATGTCAGAGACAATCTATCACAGTCATATGATTTATCCTGTAACAATAATGATACTGTGACATATAGACATAGTGTCAGAATCAATCTATCACAGTCCGATGATTTATCCTGTAACAATAATGATACCTTGACCAATAGAAATGGTGTCAGAGTAAATCTATCACAGTCAGATGATTTATCTTGTACCAATAATGGTACTTTGGCCAATATACATAGTGTGAGAGTCAATCTATCACAGTCAGATGATTTATCCTGTAACAATAATGATACTGTGACCTATAGACATACTGTCAGAGTCAATATACCACAGTCAGATGATTTATCCTGTAACAATAAGGATACTGTGACCTATAGACATAGTGTCAGAGTAAATTTATCACAGTCAGATGATTTATCCTGTAACAAAAATGGTACTGTGGCCTATAGACTTGGTGTCAGAGTCAATTTATCACAGTCTGATGATTTATCCCGTAATAATAATGATACTGTGACCTATAGACATGGTGTCAGAGTCAATCTATCACAGTCAGATGATTTATCCTGTAACAATAATGATACTGTGACCTATAGACATAGTGGCAGAATCAATCTATCACAGTCCGATGATTTATCCTGTAACAATAATGATACCTTGACCAATAGAAATGGTGTCAGAGTCAATCTATCACAGTCAGATGATTGATCCTGTAACAAAAATGGTACTGTGGCCTATAGACTTGGTGTCAGAGTCAATCTATCACAGTCAGATGATTTATCCCGTAATAATAATGATACTGTGACCTATAGACATGGTGTGAGAGTCAATCTATCACAGTCAGATGATTTTCCTGTAACAATAATGATACTGTGACCTATAGACATAGTGTCAGAGTCAATATATCACAGTCAGATGATTTATCCTGTAACAAAAATGGTACTGTGGCCTATAGACGTGGTGTCAGAGTCAATCTATCACAGTCAGATGATTTATCCCGTAATAATAATGATACTGTGACCTATAGACATGGTGTCAGAGTCAATCTATCACAGTCAGATGATTTATCCCGTAACAATAATGATACTGTGACCTAAAGGGATGGTGTCAGAGTCAATCTATCACAGTCCGATGATTTATCCTGTAACAATAATGATGACTTGATCAAAAGAAATGGCGTCAGAGTAAACCTATTACAGTCAGATGATTTATCCTGTACCACCAGTGGTACTGTGGCTAATAGACATAGTGTCAGAATCAATCTATCACCATCCGATGATTTATCCTGTAACAATAATGATACCTTGACCAATAGAAATGGTGTCAGAGTAAATCTATCACAGTCAGATGATTTATCTTGTACCAATAATGGTACTTTGGCCAATATACATAGTGTGAGAGTCAATCTATCACAGTCAGATGATTTATCCTGTAACAATAATGATACTGTGACCTATAGACATACTGTCAGAGTCAATATATCACAGTCAGATGATTTATCCTGTAACAATAAGGATACTGTGACCTATAGACATAGTGTCAGAGTAAATTTATCACAGTCAGATGATTTATCCTGTAACAAAAATGGTACTGTGGCCTATAGACTTGGTGTCAGAGTCAATTTATCACAGTCTGATGATTTATCCCGTAATAATAATGATACTGTGACCTATAGACATGGTGTCAGAGTCAATCTATCACAGTCAGATGATTTATCCTGTAACAATAATGATACTGTGACCTATAGACATAGTGTCAGAATCAATCTATCACAATCCGATGATTTATCCTGTAACAATACTGATACCTTGACCAATAGAAATGGTGTCAGAGTCAATCTATCACAGTCAGATGATTTTCCTGTAACAATAATGATACTGTGACCTATAGACATAGTGTCAGAGTCAATATATCACAGTCAGATGATTGATCCTGTAACAAAAATGGTACTGTGGCCTATAGACGTGGTGTCAGAGTCAATCTATCACAGTCAGATGATTTATCCCGTAATAATAATGATACTGTGACCTATAGACATGGTGTCAGAGTCAATCTATCACAGTCAGATGATTTATCCTGTAACAATAATGATACTGTGACCTAAAGGGATGGTGTCAGAGTCAATCTATCACAGTCCGATGATTTATCCTGTAACAATAATGATGCCTTGATCAAAAGAAATGGCGTCAGAGTAAACCTATTACAGTCAGATGATTTATCCTGTACCACCAGTGGTACTGTGGTCAATAGACATAGTGTCAGAGTCAATCTATTACAGTCAGATGATATCTTCTGTAACAATAATGATACTGTGACCTATAGACATGATGTCAGAGTTAATCTATCACAGTCAGATGATTTATCCTGTAACAATAATGATACTGTCACCTATAGACATGATGTCAGAGACAATCTATCACAGTCAGATGATTTATCCTGTAACAATAATGATACTATGACCTATAGACATGGTGTCAGAGTAAATTTATCAGAGTCAGATGATTTATCCTGTAACAATGATGATACTGTGACCTATAGACATAATGTCAGAATCAATCTATCACAGTCAGATGATTTATCCTGTAACAATGATGATACTGTGAGTTATAGACATAGTGTAAGAATCAGTCTATCACAGTCAGATGATTTATCCTGTAACAATAATGATACTTTGACCTATAGACATATTGTCAGAGTCTATCTATCACAGTCAGATGATTTATCCTTTATAAAAAATGGTACTGTGGCCTATAGACATGGTGTCATAGTCAATCTATCACAGTCAGATGATTTATCCTTTATAAAAAATGGTACTGTGGCCTATAGACATGGTGTCATAGTCAATCTATCACAGTCGGGTGATTTATTCTGTAGCAATAATGGTACTGTGGCCTATAGACATAGTGTCAGAGTCAATTTATCAAAGTCAGATGATTTATCCCGTAATAATAATGATACTGTGACCTATAGACATGGCGTCAGAGTCAATTTATCACAGTCATATGATTTATCCTGTAACAATAATGATACTGTGACATATAGACATAGTGTCAGAATCAATCTATCACAGTCCGATGATTTATCCTGTAACAATAATGATACTGTGAGTTATAGACATAGTGTAAGAATCAGTCTATCACAGTCAGATGATTTATCCTGTAACAATAATGATACCTTGACCAATAGAAATGGTGTCAGAGTAAATCTATCACAGTCAGATGATTTATCTTGTACCAATAATGGTACTTTGGCCAATATACATAGTGTGAGAGTCAATCTATCACAGTCAGATGATTTATCCTGTAACAATAATGATACTGTGACCTATAGACATACTGTCAGAGTCAATATATCACAGTCAGTTGATTTATCCTGTAACAATAAGGATACTGTGACCTATAGACATAGTGTCAGAGTAAATTTATCACAGTCAGATGATTTATCCTTTAACAAAAATGGTATTGTGGCCTATAGACTTGGTGTCAGAGTCAATTTATCACAGTCTGATGATTTATCCCGTAATAATAATGATACTGTGACCTATAGACATGGTGTCAGAGTCAATCTATCACAGTCAGATGATTTATCCTGTAACAATAATGATACTGTGACCTATAGACATAGTGTCAGAATCAATCTATCACAGTCCGATGATTTATCCTGTAACAATAATGATACCTTGACCAATAGAAATGGTGTCAGAGTCAATCTATCACAGTCAGATAATTGATCCTGTAACAAAAATGGTACTGTGGCCTATAGACTTGGTGTCAGAGTAAATCTATCACAGTCAGATGATTTATCCTGTAACAATAATGATACTTTGACCTATAGACATATTGTCAGAGTCTATCTATCACAGTCAGATGATTTATCCTTTATAAAAAATGGTACTGTGGCCTATAGACATGGTGTCATAGTCAATCTATCGCAGTCGGGTGATTTATTCTGTAGCAATAATGGTACTGTGGCCTATAGACATAGTGTCAGAGTCAATTTATCACAGTCAGATGATTTATCCCGTAATAATAATGATACTGTGACCTATAGACATGGCGTCAGAGTCAATTTATCACAGTCATATGATTTATCATGTAACAATAATGATACTGTCACCTATAGACATGATGTCAGAGACAATCTATCACAGTCATATGATTTATCCTGTAACAATAATGATACTGTGACATATAGACATAGTGTCAGAATCAATCTATCACAGTCCGATGATTTATCCTGTAACAATAATGATACTGTGAGTTATAGACATAGTGTAAGAATCAGTCTATCACAGTCAGATGATTTATCCTGTAACAATAATGATACCTTGACCAAAAGAAATGGTGTCAGAGTAAATCTATCACAGTCAGATGATTTATCTTGTACCAATAATGGTACTTTGGCCAATATACATAGTGTGAGAGTCAATCTATCACAGTCAGATGATTTATCCTGTAACAATAATGATACTGTGACCTATTGACATACTGTCAGAGTCAATATATCACAGTCAGATGATTTATCCTGTAACAATAAGGATACTGTGACCTATAGACATAGTGTCAGAGTAAATTTATCACAGTCAGTTGATTTATCCTGTAACAAAAATGGTACTGTGGCCTATAGACTTGGTGTCAGAGTCAATTTATCACAGTCTGATGATTTATCCCGTAATAATAATGATACTGTGACCTATAGACATGGTGTCAGAGTCAATCTATCACAGTCAGATGATTTATCCTGTAACAATAATGATACTGTGACCTATAGACATAGTGTCAGAATCAATCTATCACAGTCCGATGATTTATCCTGTAACAATAATGATACCTTGACCAATAGAAATGGTGTCAGAGTCAATCTATCACAGTCCGATGATTGATCCTGTAACAATAATGATACTATGACCTATAGACATGGTGTCAGAGTCAATTTATCAGAGTCAGATGATTTATCCTGTAACAATGATGATACTGTGACCTATAGACATAGTGTCAGAATCAATCTATCACAGTCAGATGATTTATCCTGTAACAATGATGATACTGTGAGTTATAGACATAGTGTAAGAATCAGTCTATCACAGTCAGATGATTTATCCTGTAACAATAATGATACTTTGACCTATAGACATATTGTCAGAGTCTATCTATCACAGTCAGATGATTTATCCTTTATAAAAAATGGTACTGTGGCCTATAGACATGGTGTCATAGTCAATCTATCACAGTCGGGTGATTTATTCTGTAGCAATAATGGTACTGTGGCCTATATACATAGTGTCAGAGTCAATTTATCACAGTCAGATGATTTATCCCGTAATAATAATGATACTGTGACCTATAGACATGGCGTCAGAGTCAATTTATCACAGTCATATGATTTATCATGTAACAATAATGATACTGTCACCTATAGACATGATGTCAGAGACAATCTATCACAGTCATATGATTTATCCTGTAACAATAATGATACTGTGACATATAGACATAGTGTCAGAATCAATCTATCACAGTCCGATGATTTATCCTGTAACAATAATGATACTGTGAGTTATAGACATAGTGTAAGAATCAGTCTATCACAGTCAGATGATTTATCCTGTAACAATAATGATAGTTTGACCTATAGACATATTGTCAGAGTCTATCTATCACAGTCAGATGATTTATCCTTTATAAAAAATGGTACTGTGGCCTATAGACATGGTGTCATAGTCAATCTATCACAGTCGGGTGATTTATTCTGTAGCAATAATGGTACTGTGGCCTATAGACATAGTGTCAGAGTCAATTTATCACAGTCAGATGATTTATCCCGTAATAATAATTATACTGTGATCTATAGACATGGCGTCAGAGTCAATTTATCACAGTCATATGATTTATCATGTAACAATAATGATACTGTCACCTATAGACATGATGTCAGAGACAATCTATCACAGTCATATGATTTATTCTGTAACAATAATGATACTGTGACATATAGACATAGTGTCAGAATCAATCTATCACAGTCCGATGATTTATCCTGTAACAATAATGATACCTTGACCAATAGAAATGGTGTCAGAGTAAATCTATCACAGTCAGATGATTTATCTTGTACCAATAATGGTACTTTGGCCAATATACATAGTGTGAGAGTCAATCTATCACAGTCAGATGATTTATCCTGTAACAATAAGGATACTGTGACCTATAGACATAGTGTCAGAGTAAATTTATCACAGTCAGATGATTTATCCTGTAACAAAAATGGTACTGTGGCCTATAGACTTGGTGTCAGAGTCAATTTATCACAGTCAGATGATTTATCCCGTAATAATAATGATACTGTGACCTATAGACATGGTGTCAGAGTCAATCTATCACAGTCAAATGATTTATCCTGTAACAATAATGATACTGTGACCTATAGACATAGTGTCAGAATCAATCTATCACAGTCCGATGATTTATCCTGTAACAATAATGATACCTTGACCAATAGAAATGGTGTCAGAGTAAATCTATCACAGTCAGATGATTGATCCTGTAACAAAAATGGTACTGTGGCCTATAGACTTGGTGTCAGAGTCAATCTATCACAGTCAGATGATTTATCCCGTAATAATAATTATACTGTGACCTATAGACATGGTGTGAGAGTCAATCTATCACAGTCAGATGATTTTCCTGTAACAATAATGATACTGTGACCTATAGACATAGTGTCAGAGTCAATATATCACAGTCAGATGATTTATCCTGTAACAAAAATGGTACTGTGGCCTATAGACGTGGTGTCAGAGTCAATCTATCACAGTCAGATGATTTATCCCGTAACAATAATGATACTGTGACCTATAGACATGGTGTCAGAGTCAATCTATCACAGTCAGATGATTTATCCCGTAACAATAATGATACTGTGACCTAAAGACATGGTGTCAGAGTCAATCTATCACAGTCCGATGATTTATCCTGTAACAATAATGATGCCTTGATGAAAAGAAATGGCGTCAGAGTAAACCTATTACAGTCAGATGATTTATCCTGTACCACCAGTGGTACTGTGGCCAATAGACATAGTGTCAGAGTCAATCTATTACAGTCAGATGATATCTTCTGTAACAATAATGATACTGTGACCTATAGACATGATGTCAGAGTTAATCTATCACAGTCAGATGATTTATCCTGTAACAATAATGATACTGTCACCTATAGACATGATGTCAGAGACAATCTATCACAGTCAGATGATTTATCCTGTAACAATAATGATACTATGACCTATAGACATGGTGTCAGAGTCAATTTATCAGAGTCAGATGATTTATCCTGTAACAATGATGATACTGTGACCTATAGACATAGTGTCAGAATCAATCTATCACAGTCAGATGATTTATCCTGTAACAATGATGATACTGTGAGTTATAGACATAGTGTAAGAATCAGTCTATCACAGTCAGATGATTTATCCTGTAACAATAATGATACTTTGACCTATATACATATTGTCAGAGTCTATCTATCACAGTCAGATGATTTATCCTTTATAAAAAATGGTACTGTGGCCTATAGACATGGTGTCATAGTCAATCTATCACAGTCGGGTGATTTATTCTGTAGCAATAATGGTACTGTGGCCTATAGACATAGTGTCAGAGTCAATTTATCACAGTCAGATGATTTATCCCGTAATAATAATGATACTGTGACCTATAGACATGGCGTCAGAGTCAATTTATCACAGTCATATGATTTATCATGTAACAATAATGATACTGTCACCTATAGACATGATGTCAGAGACAATCTATCACAGTCATATGATTTATCCTGTAACAATAATGATACTGTGACATATAGACATAGTGTCAGAATCAATCTATCACAGTCCGATGATTTATCCTGTAACAATAATGATACCTTGACCAATAGAAATGGTGTCAGAGTAAATCTATCACAGTCAGATGATTTATCTTGTACCAATAATGGTACTTTGGCCAATATACATAGTGTGAGAGTCAATCTATCACAGTCAGATGATTTATCCTGTAACAATAAGGATACTGTGACCTATAGACATAGTGTCAGAGTAAATTTATCACAGTCAGATGATTTATCCTGTAACAAAAATGGTACTGTGGCCTATAGACTTGGTGTCAGAGTCAATTTATCACAGTCAGATGATTTATCCCGTAATAATAATGATACTGTGACCTATAGACATGGTGTCAGAGTCAATCTATCACAGTCAAATGATTTATCCTGTAACAATAATGATACTGTGACCTATAGACATAGTGTCAGAATCAATCTATCACAGTCCGATGATTTATCCTGTAACAATAATGATACCTTGACCAATAGAAATGGTGTCAGAGTAAATCTATCACAGTCAGATGATTGATCCTGTAACAAAAATGGTACTGTGGCCTATAGACTTGGTGTCAGAGTCAATCTATCACAGTCAGATGATTTATCCCGTAATAATAATTATACTGTGACCTATAGACATGGTGTGAGAGTCAATCTATCACAGTCAGATGATTTTCCTGTAACAATAATGATACTGTGACCTATACACATAGTGTCAGAGTCAATATATCACAGTCAGATGATTTATCCTGTAACAAAAATGGTACTGTGGCCTATAGACGTGGTGTCAGAGTCAATCTATCACAGTCAGATGATTTATCCCGTAACAATAATGATACTGTGACCTATAGACATGGTGTCAGAGTCAATCTATCACAGTCAGATGATTTATCCCGTAACAATAATGATACTGTGACCTAAAGACATGGTGTCAGAGTCAATCTATCACAGTCCGATGATTTATCCTGTAACAATAATGATGCCTTGATGAAAACAAATGGCGTCAGAGTAAACCTATTACAGTCAGATGATTTATCCTGTACCACCAGTGGTACTGTGGCCAATAGACATAGTGTCAGAGTCAATCTATTACAGTCAGATGATATCTTCTGTAACAATAATGATACTGTGACCTATAGACATGATGTCAGAGTTAATCTATCACAGTCAGATGATTTATCCTGTAACAATAATGATACTGTCACCTATAGACATGATGTCAGAGACAATCTATCACAGTCAGATGATTTATCCTGTAACAATAATGATACTATGACCTATAGACATGGTGTCAGAGTCAATTTATCAGAGTCAGATGATTTATCCTGTAACAATGATGATACTGTGACCTATAGACATAGTGTCAGAATCAATCTATCACAGTCAGATGATTTATCCTGTAACAATGATGATACTGTGAGTTATAGACATAGTGTAAGAATCAGTCTATCACAGTCAGATGATTTATCCTGTAACAATAATGATACTTTGACCTATATACATATTGTCAGAGTCTATCTATCACAGTCAGATGATTTATCCTTTATAAAAAATGGTACTGTGGCCTATAGACATGGTGTCATAGTCAATCTATCACAGTCGGGTGATTTATTCTGTAGCAATAATGGTACTGTGGCCTATAGACATAGTGTCAGAGTCAATTTATCACAGTCAGATGATTTATCCCGTAATAATAATGATACTGTGACCTATAGACATGGTGTAAGAGTCAGTCTATCACAGTCAGATGATTTATCCCGGAAAAATAATGATACTGTGACCTATAGACATGTTGTCTGAGTCAATCTATCACAGTCCGATGATTTATCCTGTAACAATAAATATACTGTGACCTATAGACATGATGTCAGAGTCAATCTATCACAGTCATATGATTTATCCTGTAACAATAATGATACTGTGAATTATAGACATGATGCCTGAGTCAATTTATCACAGTCAGATGATTTATCCCGTAATAATAATGATACTGTGACCTATAGACATGGTGTAAGAGTCAATCTATCACAGTCAGATGATTTATCCCGTAACAATAATGATACTGTGACCTATAGACATGGTGTCAGAGTCAATCTATCACAGTCAGATGATTTTTCCTGTAACAATAATGATACCTTGACCAAAAGAAATGGCGTCAGAGTAAATATATCACAGTCAGATGATTTATCCTGTACCACTAGTGGTACTGTTGTCAATAGACATAGTGTCAGAGTCAATCTATTACAGTCAGATGATATCTCCTGTAACAATAATGATACTGTGACCTATAGACATGATGTCAGAGTTAATCTATCACCGTCAGATGATTTATCCTGTAACAAAAATGGCACTGTGGCCTATAGACGTGGTGTCGGAGTCGATCTATCACAGTCAAGTGATTTATTCTGTAGCAATAATGGTACTGTGGCCTATAGACATAGTGTCAGAGTAAATTTATCACAGTGAAATGATTTATCCCGTAATAATAATGATACTGTCACCTATAGACATGGTGTAAGAGTCAATCTATCACAGTCAGATGATTTATCCCGTAACAATAATGATACTGTCACCTATACACATGATGTCAGAGACAATCTATCACAGTCAGATGGTTTATCCTATAAGAATAATGATACTGTGACCTGTAGACATAGTGTCAGAATCAATATATCACAGTCCGATG
Organism: Mytilus galloprovincialis; assembly: GCF_965363235.1. Taxonomy (NCBI): domain Eukaryota; kingdom Metazoa; phylum Mollusca; class Bivalvia; order Mytilida; family Mytilidae; genus Mytilus; species Mytilus galloprovincialis. Next base: position 13,376 of record NW_027468225.1, on the reverse strand, counting down.
ATTTATCCTGTAACAATAATGTTACTGTGGCCTAAAGACGTGGTGTCAAAGTCAATCTATATCTGTCAGTTGATTTATCCCGTATAATAATGATACTTTGACCTATAGACATGGTGTCAGAGTCAATCTATCACAGTCAGAATATTTATCCCGTAACAATAATGATACTATGACCTATAGACATGGTGTCAGAGTCAATCTATCACAGTCAGATGATTTATCCTGTAACAATAATGATACCTTCACCAATAGAAATGGATTCAGAGTCAATCTATCACAGTCAGATTATTTATCCCGTAACAATAATGATACTTTGACCTATAGACATGGTGTCAGAGTCAATTTATCATAGTCAGATGATTTATCCTGTAACAATGATGATACTGTGACCTATAGACATAGTGTCAGAATCAATCTATCACAGTCAGATGATTTATCCTGTAACAATGATGATACTGTGAGTTATAGACATAGTGTAAGAATCAGTCTTTCCCAGTCAGATGATTTATCCTGTAACAATAATGATACTTTGACCTATAGACATATTGTCAGAGTCTATCTATCACAGTCCGATGATTTATCCTGTAACAATAATGATACCTTGACCAATAGAAATGGTGTCAGAGTAAATCTATCACAGTCAGATGATTTATCTTGTACCAATAATGGTACTTTGGCCAATATACATAGTGTGAGAGTCAATCTATCACAGTCAGATGATTTATCCTGTAACAATAATGATACTGTGACCTATAGACATACTGTCAGAGTCAATATATCACAGTCAGATGATTTATCCTGTAACAATAATGATACTTTGACCTGTAGACATATTGTCAGAGTCTATCTATCACAGTCAGATGATTTATCCTTTATAAAAAATGGTACTGTGGCCTATAGACATGGTGTCAAAGTCAATCTATCACAGTCGGGTGATTTATTCTGTAGCAATAATGGTACTGTGGCCTATAGACATAGTGTCAGAGTCAATTTATCACAGTCAGATGATTTATCCCGTAATAATAATGATACTGTGACCTATAGACATGGTGTAAGAGTCAATCTATCACAGTCAGATGATTTATCCCGGAAAAATAATGATACTGTGACCTATAGACATGTTGTCTGAGTCAATCTATCACAGTCCGATGATTTATCCTGTAACAATAATGATACTGTGACCTATAGACATGGTGTCAGAGTCAATCTATCACAGTCAGATGATTTATCCTATAACAGTAATGGTACCTTGACCAATAGAAATGGCGTCAGAGTAAATCTGTCACAGTCAGATGATTTATCCTGTACCACTAGTGGTACTGTGGCCAATAGACTTAGTGTCAGAGTCAATCAATCACAGTCAGATGATTTATCCTGTAACGGTATTGATACTGTCACCTATAGACACGATGTCAGAGTCAATCTATCACAGTCAGTTGATTTATCCTGTAACAATAATGATACTTTGACCTATAGACATAGTGTCAGAGTCAATCTATCGCAGTCAGATGATTCATCCTGTAACAAAAATGGTACTGTGGCCTATAGATATGGTGTCATAGTCAATCCATCACAATCAAATACTTTATCCTGTAACAAAAATGGCACTGTGGCCTATAGACGTGGTGTCAGAGTCAATCTATCACAGTCAGGTGATTTATCCTGTAGCAATAATGGTACTGTGGCCTATAGACATAGTGTCAGAGTCAATTTATCACAGTCAGATGATTTATCCCGTAATAATAATGAAACTGTGACCTATAGACATGGTGTAAGAGTCAATCTATCACAGTCAGATGATATATCCCTTATCAATAATGACACTGTGGCCTAAAGACATGGTGTCAGAGTCAATCTATCACAGTCAGATGATTTATCCTGTAACAAAAATGATACCTTGAACAAAAGAAAAGGCGTCATAGTAAATATATCACAGTCAGATGATTTATCCTGTACCACTAGTGGTACTGTGGCCAATAGACATAGTGTCAGAGTCAATCTATCACAGTCAGATGATATATCATGTAACAATAATGATACTGTGACCTATAGACATGGCATCAGAGTCAATCTATCACAGTCATATGATTTATCATGTTACAATAATGATACTGTCACCTATAGACATGATGTCAGAGACAATCTATCACAGTCATACGATTTATCCTGTAACAATAATGATACTGTGACCTATAGACATAGTGTCAAAATCAATCTATCACAGTCAGATGATTTATCCCGTAATAATAACGATACTGTGACCTATAGACATGGTGTCACAGTCAATCTATCACAGTCAGATTATTTATCCCGTAACAATAATGATACTGTGACCTAAAGACATGGTGTCAGAGTCAATCTATCACAGTCCGATGATTTATCCTGTAACAATAATGATGCCTTGATGAAAAGAAATGGCGTCAGAGTAAACCTATTACAGTCAGATGATTTATCCTGTACCACCAGTGGTACTGTGGCCAATAGACATAGTGTCAGAGTCAATCTATTACAGTCAGATGATATCTTCTGTAACAATAATGATACTGTGACCTATAGACATGATGTCAGAGTTAATCTATCACAGTCAGATGATTTATCCTGTAACAATAATGATACTGTCACCTATAGACATGATGTCAGAGACAATCTATCACAGTCAGATGATTTATCCTGTAACAATAATGATAATATGACCTATAGACATGGTGTCAGAATCAATCTATCACAGTCAGATGATTTTTCCTGTAATAATAAGGATACTGTGGCCTAAAGACATAGTGTCAGAGTCAATCTATAACAGTCAGATAAATTATCCTGTAACAATAAGGATACTGTGACCTATAGACATAGTGTCAGAGTCAATCTATCACAGTCAGATGATTTATCCTGTAACAAAAATGGTACTGTGGCCTATAGACGTGGTGTCAGTGTCAATCTATCACAGTCAGATGATTTATCCTGTAACAATAATGATACTTTGAACTAAAGACATAGTGTCAGAATCAATCTATCACAGTCAGATGATTTTTCCTGTAACAATAAGGATACTGTGGCCTATAGACATAGTGTCAGAGTCAATCTATAACAGTTAAATGATTTATTCTGTAACAATAAGGATACTGTGAACTATAGACATAGTGTCAGAGTCAATCTGTCACAGTCAGATGATTTATCCTGTAACAAAAATGGTACTGTGGCCTATAGACGTGGTGTCAGAGTCAATCTATCACAGTCAGATGATTTTTCCTGTAACAATTAGGATACTGTGGCCTATAGACATAGTGGCAGAGTCAATCTATCACAGTGAGATTATTTATCCCGTAACAATAATGATAATGTGACCTATAGACATAGTGTCAGAGTCAATCTATCACAGTCAGATGATTTATCCTGTAACAAAAATGGTACTGTGGCCAATAGACGTGGTGTCAGTGTCAAAATCTATCACAGTCAGATGATTTATCCTGTACCAATAATGATACTTTGAGCTAAAGACATAGTGTCAGAATCAATCTATCACAGTCCGATGATTTTTCCTGTAACAATAAGGATACTGTGGCCTATAGACATAGTGTCAGAGTCAATGGACATGATGTCAGAGTTAATCTATCACAGTCAGATGATTTATCCTATAACAATGATGATACTGTGACCAATAGAAATGGTGTCAGAGTCAATCTATCACAGTCAGATGATTTATCCCGTAATAATAATGATACTGTGACCTATAGACATGGTGTAAGAGTCAATCTATCACAGTCAGATGATTTATCCCGTAACAATAATGATACTGTGACGTATAGACATGGTGTCAGAGTCAATCTATCACAGTCAGATGATTTTTCCTGTAACAATAATGATACCTTGACCAAAAAAAATGGCGTCAGAGTAAATATATCACAGTCAGATGATATATCCTGTAACAATAATGATACTGTGACCTATAGACATGGCGTCAGAGTCAATCTATCACAATCATATGATTTATCCTGTAACAATAATGATACTGTCACATATAGACATGATGTCAGAGACAATCCATCACAGTCAGATGATTTATCCTGTAACAATAAGGATACTGTGACCTATAGACATAGTGTCATAGTAAATCTATCACAGTCCGATGATTTATCCTGTAACAAAAATGGTACTGTGGTCTATAGACTTGGTGTCAGAGTCAATCTATCACAGTCAGATGATTTATCCCGTAATAATAATGATACTGTGACCTATAGACATGGTGTCAGAGTCAATCTATCACAGTCAGATGATTTATCCTGTAACAATAATGATACTGTGACCTATAGACATAATGTCAGAATCAATCTATCACAGTCCGATGATTTATCCTGTAACAATAATGATACCTTGACCAATAGAAATGGTGGCAGAGTAAATCTATCACTATCTTACTACACAATAAAAGCCAATTATACCAAGCATGTTTCATAAGATAGACCATCTAACATCATCTAACATCATAGTACTATCTTACTACACAATAAAAACCAATTATACCAAGCATGTTTCAATAGATAGACCATCTTACATCATAGTACTATCTTACTACACCATAAAAACCAATTATACCAAGGATGTTGCAATAGATAGACAATCTAACAGCACAGTACTATCTTACTACACAATAAAAACCAATTATACCAAGCATGTTTCATTAGATAGACCATCTAACATCATATTACTATCTTTCTACACAATAAAAACCAATTATACCAAGCATGTTTCATTAGATAGACCATCTAACATCATAGTACTATCTTTCTACGCAATAAAAACCAATTATACCAAGCATTTTTCATTAGATACCCCATCTAACATCATAGTACTATCTTTCTACGCAATAAAAACCAATTATACCAAGCATGTTTTATTAGATAGACCATCTAACATCATAGTACTATCTTTCTACACAATAAAAACCAATTATACCAAGCATGTTTCATTAGATAGACCATCTAACATCATAGTACTATCTTACTACACAATAAAAACCAATTATACCAAGCATGTTTCATTGGATAGACCATCTTACATCATAGTACTATCTTTCTACACAATAAAAACCAATTATACCAAGCATGTTTCATTAAATAGACCATATAACATCATAGTACTATCTTTCTACACAATGAAAACCAATTATACCAAGCATGTGTCAATAGATAGACCATCTAACATTAAAGTACTATCTTACTTCACAATAAAAACCAATTATACCAAGCATGTTTCAATAAATAGACCATCTAACATCATAGTACTATCTTACTACACAATAAAAACCAATTATACCAAGCAAGTTTCATAATATAGACCATCTAAAATCATCTAACATCATAGTACTATCTTACTACACAATAAAAACCAATTATACCAAGCATGTTTCAATAGATAGACCATCTAACATCATAGTTCTATCTTACTACACCATAAAACCAATTATACCAAGCATGTTTCAATAGATAGACAATCTAACAGCACAGTACTATCTTACTACACAATAAAAACCAATTATACCAAGCATGTTTCATTAGATAAACAATCTAACATCATAGTAATATCTTACTACACAATAAAAACCAATTATACCAAGCATGTTTCATTAGATAGACCATCTAACATCATAGTACTATCTTTCTACACAATAAAAACCAATTATACCAAGAATGTTTCATTAGATACACCATCTTACATCATAGTACTATCTTTCTACGCAATAAAAATCAATTATACCAAGCATTTTTCATTAGATACACCATCTAACAAGGGCAAGACTGGGGTGTTAGATGAAGACATTATAAATGAAGGTGTGATAGATACAATAGAACAATTATTACAAAGATATGATGTCTGTATGTCTTGTTTAGTTGATTGTGTATGACTAGGATGTCACAAATGCCTGACTAGGGTGTTACAAGGGCATGACTCGGGTGTTAGAGGAAGACATTATCAATGAAGGTGTGATAGATACAATAGAACAATTATTACAAAGATATGATGTCTGTATGTATTATAAAGTTGAATGTGTATGACTAGGATGTCACAAATGCCAGACTGGGGTGTTAGAAGGGCATGCCTGGGGTGTTAGATGAAGACATTATCAATGTAGGTGTGATAGATACAATAGAACAATTATTACAAAGATATGATGTCTGTATGTATTATATAGTTGATTGTGTATGACTAGAATGTCATAAATGCCTGACTAGGGTGTTACAAGGGCATGACATGGGTGTTAGATGTAGACCTTATAGATGAAGGTGTGATAGATACAATAGAACAATTATTACAAAGATATGATGTCTGTATGTATTATAAAGTTGATTGTGTATGACTAGGATGTCACAAATGCTAGACTAGGATGTTACAAGGGCATGACTGGGGTTTTAGATGCAGACATTATAAATGAAGGTGTTATAGATACAATAGAACAATTATTACAAAGATATGATGTTTTTGTATGTATTATATAGTTGATTGTGTAGGACTAGGATGTCACAAATGCCTGATTAGGGTGTTACAAGGGCATGACTGGGGTGTTAGATGAAGACATTATAAATGAAGGTGTGATAGATACAATAAAACAATTATTACAATGATATAATGTCTGTATGTATTGTATAGTTGATTGTGTATGACTAGGATGTCCCAAATGCCTGACTAGGGTATTATGAGGGCATGACTGGGGTGTTAGATATAAACCTTGTATATGTAGGTGTGATAGATACAATAGAACAATATTACAAGATATGATGTCTGTATGTATTATATAGTTGAGTGTGTAGAACTAGGATGTCACAAATGCCTGATTAGGGTGTTACAAGGGCATGTCTGGGGTGTTACAACAGTGAGATGAAGACATAATAAATGAAGGTGTGATAGATACAATAGAACAATTATTATAAAGATATGATGTCTGTATGTATTGTTTAGTTGATTGTGTATGACTAGGATGTCACAAATGCCTGACTGGGGTGTTAGAAGGGCATGACTGGGGTGTTAGATGAAGAAATTATAAATGAAGGTGTGATAGATACAATAGAACAATTATTGCAATGATATGATGTTTGTATGTATTGTATAGTTGATTGTGTATGACTAGGATGTCCCAAATGCCTGACTAGGGTGTTATGGAGCATGACTGGGGTGTTAGATGTAAACCTTGTATATGTAGGTGTGATAGATACAATAGAAAAATTATTACAAGATATGATGTCTGTATGTATTATATAGTTGAGTGTGTAGGACTAGGATGTCACAAATGCCTGATTAGGGTGTTACAAGGGCATGACTGGGGTGTTAGAACAGTGAGATGAAGACATAATAAATGAAGGTGTGATAGATACAATAGAACAATTATTACAAAGATATGATGTCTGTATGTATTATATAGTGGATTGTGTATGACTAGGATGTCACAACTGCCAGACTAGGGTGTTACAAGGGCAAGACTGGGGTGTTAGATGAAGACATTATAAATGAAGGTGTGATAGATACAATAGAACAATTATTACAAAGATATGATGTCTGTATGTCTTGTTTAGTTGATTGTGTATGACTAGGATGTCACAAATGCCTGACTAGGGTGTTACAAGGGCATGACTCGGGTGTTAGAGGAAGACATTATCAATGAAGGTGTGATAGATACAATAGAACAATTATTACAAAGATATGATGTCTGTATGTATTATAAAGTTGAATGTGTATGACTAGGATGTCACAAATGCCAGACTGGGGTGTTAGAAGGGCATGCCTGGGGTGTTAGATGAAGACATTATAAATGTAGGTGTGATAGATACAATAGAACAATTATTACAAAGATATGATGTCTGTATGTATTATATAGTTGATTGTGTATGACTAGAATGTCATAAATGCCTGACTAGGGTGTTACAAGGGCATGACATGGGTGTTAGATGTAGACCTTATAGATGAAGGTGTGATAGATACAATAGAACAATTATTACAAAGATATGATGTCTGTATGTATTATAAAGTTGATTGTGTATGACTAGGATGTCACAAATGCTAGACTAGGATGTTACAAGGGCATGACTGGGGTTTTAGATGAAGACATTATAAATGAAGGTGTGATAGATACAATAGAACAATTTTTACAAAGATATGATGTTTTTGTATGTATTATATAGTTGATGGTGTATGACTGGGATGTCACAAATGCCAGACTAGGGTGTTACAAAGGCAAGACTGGGGTGTTAGATGAAGACATTATAAATGAAGGTGTGATAGATACAATAGAACAATTATTACAAAGATATGATGTCTGTATGTATTGTTTAGTTGATTGTGTATGACTAGGATGACACAAATGCCTGACTAGGGTGTTACAAGGGCATGACTGGGGTTTTAGATGAAGACATTATAAATGAAGGTGTGATAGATACAATAGAACAATATTACAAGATATGATGTCTGTATGTATTATATAGTTGAGTGTGTAGAACTAGGATGTCACAAATGCCTGATAAGGGTGTTACAAGGGCTTGTCTGGGGTGTTACAACAGTGAGATGAAGACATAATCAATGAAGGTGTGATAGATACAATAGAACAATTATTACAAAGATATGATGTCTGTATGTATTTTAAGTTGAATGTGTATGACTAGGATGTCACAACTGCCAGACTGGGGTGTTAGAAGGGCATGACTGGGGTGTTAGATGAAGACATTATAAATGAAGGTGTGATAGATACAATAGAACAATTATTGCAATGATATGATGTTTGTTTGTATTGTATAGTTGATTGTGTATGACTAGGATGTCCCAAATGCCTGACTAGGGGGCTATGATGGCATGACGTGGGTGTTAGATGTAGACCTTTTATATGTAGGTGTGATAGATACAATAGAACAATTATTACAAGATATGATGTCTGTATGTATTATATAGTTGAGTGTGTAGGACTAGGATGTCACAAATGCCTGATTAGGGTGTCACAAGGGCGTGACTGGGGTGTTAGAACAGTGAGATGAAGACATAATAAATGAAGGTGTGATAGATACAATAGAACAATTATTACAAAGATATGATGTCTGTATGTATTATATAGTTGATTGTGTATGACTAGGATGTCACAACTGCCAGACTAGGGTGTTACAAGAGCAAGACTGGGGTGTTAGATGAAGACATTATAAATGAAGGTGTGATAGATACAATAGAACAATTATTACAAAGATATGATGTCTGTATGTATTGTTTAGTTGATTGTGTATGACTAGGATGTCACAAATGCCTGACTAGGGTGTTACAAGGGCATGACTGGGGTGTTAGATGAAGACATTATAAATGAAGCTGTGATAGATACAATAAAACAATTATTACAAAGATATGATGTCTGTATGTATTTTAAGTTGAATGTGTATGACTAGGATGTCACATATGCCAGAATGGGGTGTTAGAAGGGCATGACTGGGATGTTAGATGAAGACATTATAAATGAAGGTGTGATAGATACAATAGAACAATTATTGCAATGATATGATGTTTGTATGTATTGTATAGTTGATTGATTATGACTAGGATGTCCCAAATGCCTGACTAGGGTGTTATGGAGCATGACTGGGGTGTTAGATGTAAACCTTGTATATGTAGGTGTGATAGATACAATAGAAAAATTATTACAAGATATGATGTCTGTATGTATTATATAGTTGAGTGTGTAGGACTAGGATGTCACAAATGCCTGATTAGGGTGTTACAAGGGCATGACTGGGGTGTTAGAACAGTGAGATGAAGACATAATAAATGAAGGTGTGATAGATACAATAGAACAATTATTACAAAGATATGATGTCTGTATGTATTATATAGTTGATTGTGTATGACTAGGATGTCACAACTGCCAGACTAGGGTGTTACAAGGGCAAGACTGGGGTGTTAGATGAAGACATTATAAATGAAGGTGTGATAGATACAATAGAACAATTATTACAAAGATATGATGTCTGTATGTCTTGTTTAGTTGATTGTGTATGACTAGGATGTCACAAATGCCTGACTAGGGTGGTACAAGGGCATGACTCGGGTGTTAGAGGAAGACATTATCAATGAAGGTGTGATCGATACAATAGAACAATTATTACAAAGATATGATGTCTGTATGTATTATAAAGTTGATTGTGTATGACTAGGATGTCACAAATGCTAGACTAGGATGTTACAAGGGCATGACTGGGGTTTTAGATGAAGACATTATAAATGAAGGTGTGATAGATACAATAGAACAATTTTTACAAAGATATGATGTTTTTGTATGTATTATATAGTTGATGGTGTATGACTGGGATGTCACAAATGCCAGACTAGGGTGTTACAAAGGCAAGACTGGGGTGTTAGATGAAGACATTATAAATGAAGGTGTGATAGATACAATAGAACAATTATTACAAAGATATGATGTCTGTATGTATTGTTTAGTTGATTGTGTATGACTAGGATGTCACAAATGCCTGACTAGGGTGTTACAAGGGCATGACTGGGGTTTTAGATGAAGACATTATAAATGAAGGTGTGATAGATACAATAGAACAATATTACAAGATATGATGTCTGTATGTATTATATAGTTGAGTGTGTAGAACTAGGATGTCACAAATGCCTGATTAGGGTGTTACAAGGGCATGTCTGGGGTGTTACAACAGTGAGATGAAGACATAATCAATGAAGGTGTGATAGATACAATAGAACAATTATTACAAAGATATGATGTCTGTATGTATTTTAAGTTGAATGTGTATGACTAGGATGTCACAACTGCCAGACTGGGGTGTTAGAAGGGCATGACTGGGGTGTTAGATGAAGACATTATAAATGAAGGTGTGATAGATACAATAGAACAATTATTGCAATGATATGATGTTTGTTTGTATTGTATAGTTGATTGTGTATGACTAGGATGTCCCAAATGCCTGACTAGGGGGCTATGATGGCATGACGTGGGTGTTAGATGTAGACCTTTTATATGTAGGTGTGATAGATACAATAGAACAATTATTACCAGATGTGATGTCTGTATGTATCATATAGTTGAGTGTGTAGGACTAGGATGTCACAAATGCCTGATTAGGGTGTCACAAGGGCGTGACTGGGGTGTTAGAACAGTGAGATGAAGACATAATAAATGAAGGTGTGATAGATACAATAGAACAATTATTACAAAGATATGATGTCTGTATGTATTATATAGTTGATTGTGTATGACTAGGATGTCACAACTGCCAGACTAGGGTGTTACAAGAGCAAGACTGGGGTGTTAGATGAAGACATTATAAATGAAGGTGTGATAGATACAATAGAACAATTATTACAAAGATATGATGTCTGTATGTATTGTTTAGTTGATTGTGTATGACTAGGATGTCACAAATGCCTGACTAGGGTGGTACAAGGGCATGACTCGGGTGTTAGAGGAAGACATTATCAATGAAGGTGTGATCGATACAATAGAACACTTATTACAAAGATATGATGTCTGTATGTATTTTAAGTTGAATGTGTATGACTGGGATGTCACATATGCCAGACTGGGGTGTTAGAAGGGCATGACTGGGATATTAGATGAAGACATTATAAATGAAGCTGTGATAGATACAATAGAACATTATTACAAAGATATGATGTTTCTGTATGTATTATATAGTTGATGGTGTTTGACTAGAATGTCACAAATGCCTGACTAGGATGTTATGAGGGCATGACTGGGGTGTTAGATGTAGACCTTATATATGTAGGTGTGATAGATACAATAGAACAATTATTGCAAAGCTATGATGTCTGTATGTATTATAAAGTTGAATGTGTATGACTAGGATGTCACAAATGCCGGACTGGGGTGTTAGAAGGGCATGACTGGGGTGTTAGATGAAGACATTATAAATGAAGCTGTGATAGATACAATAGAACATTATTACAAAGATATGATGTTTCTGTATGTATTATATAGTTGATTGTGTATGACTAGGATGTCACAAATGCCTGACTAGGGTATTACAAGGGCAAGACTGGGGTGTTAGATGAAGACATTATAAATGAAGGTGTGATAGATACAATAGAACAATTATTACAAAGATATGATGTCTGTATGTATTATAAAGTTGATTGTGTATGACTAGGATGTCACAAATGCCTGACTAGGGTGCTATGAGGGCATGACTGGGGTATTAGATGAAGACCTTATATATGTAGGTGTAATAGATAGAATAGAACAATTATTACAAAGATATGATGTCTGTATGTACAAATGTATTATAAAGTTGATTGTGTACGACTAGGATGTCACAAATGCCAAACTAGGATGTTACAAGGGCATGACTGGGGTGTTAGATGAAAACATTATCAATGAAGGTGTGATAGATACAATATGACAATTATTACAAAGATATGATGTCTGTATGTATTTTAAAGTTGATTGTGTATGACTAGGATGTCACAAATGCCAGACTAGGGTGTTACAAGGGCATGACTGGGGTTTTAGATGAAGACATTATAAATCAAGGTGTGATAGATACAATAGAACAATTATTACAAAGATATGATGTCTGTATGTATTATATAGTTGATTGTGTATGACTAGGATGTCACAACTGCCAGACTAGGGTGTTACAAGGGCAAGACTGGGGTATTAGATGAAGACATTATAAATGAAGGTGTGATAGATACAATAGAACAATTATTACAAAGATATGATGTCTGTATGTCTTGTTTAGTTGATTGTGTATGACTAGGATGTCACAAATGCCTGTCTAGGGTGTTACAAGGGCATGACTCGGGTGTTAGAGGAAGACATTATCAATGAAGGTGTGATAGATACAATAGAACAATTATTACAAAGATATGATGTCTCTATGTATTATAAAGTTGAATGTGTATGACTAGGATGTCACAAATGCCAGACTGGGGTGTTAGAAGGGCATGACTGGGGTGTTAGATGAAGACATTATAAATGAAGGTGTGATAGATACAATAGAACAATTATTACAAAGATATGATGTTTCTGTATGTATTATATAGTTGATGGTGTATGACTAGAATGTCACAAATGCCTGACTAAGGTGTTATGAGGGCATGACTTGGGTGTTAGATGTAGACCTTATATATGTGGTGTGATAGATGCAATAGAACAATTATTACAAAGATATGATGTCTGTATGTATTATATAGTTGATTGTGTATGACTAGAATGTCATAAATGCCTGACTAGGGTGTTACAAGGGCATGACTGGGGTGTTAGATAGGACATTATATAAAGGTGTGATAGATACAATAGAACATTTATTACAAAGATATGATGTCTGTATGTATTATAAAGTTGATTGTGTATGACTAGAATGTCACAAACG
>NW_027468224.1:0-27501 GCF_965363235.1 Mytilus galloprovincialis | reverse complement strand
ATTTTTAAATGTAAATATGTGCTACGGCCTAAATTGACCCTAAATTAATTTTAGTCTTACTTGGCCTAAGACCCTTTTAAACTAATATGATATGTTATTTGTAAGTTTTCTTTCCATTTAAAGTACATTAAGTACATATGTAAGGATTATTTATAATCAAAAAGCTTCACAAACTTAAAATTGCTGGAAAATATTACATCTTCATGTAAGGCCCGCTTCATTGGAAAACCTCCATTTTTAGGCACAGGCTCATATAAATTTGACTTTTGAAAAATTATGCTAAGTCTGATATAACAAATGAGTACTCTATTGCTTTAAATACATGATATATTATATATTAAGGCATTTTAAAAGTATTTTTTTGCAATATTTAAATTTTATAAGCCCCAAATGTTGATAGTTGAAATTTCTCAATTTTAACGTCTAAATTTAACACGCAAAGTTGAATATAGAATTAATCATATTGTCTATAATATATATCCTATTGCTATGAAACTTTGTAAGCAGTCTTGTAATATATTAAGCTTTAGTCATGCCAAGTTTTATTAAGATTGGTCAACTTTTTCTATCCTATTAGGTCCGAGTACACAGTTATCGTCCTTTGATTTTCGTTGTCCACGAATATAGTCCTTAGTGTGGACAGTGTGTTACTTGCCAATTTTTGTTATACCCCTTCCAAATTTATTTCTCCATGTTTTATGCCTCATATAGCAAGTTGGGGGGTGAAATGACACTGTAAAAAAAGTTGGGTCATAAATATTAATGTAAAGTAGTGATTAGGTCCAGCTGAAAAAGGTCAAAAATTAGCACTTCGGAAGCTGTCAAAAGATTTCAAGACCCCCTTAACATAAGATTGTCCATATTTTGAGTTAGAGCTGATGAAGTTTTCTATAATTTTGATATAATTTGTCCCAAAAGTAGTACAACACACTGTAAAAATATTATTGAGAAAGCGCAGGTGGGTTTTTTTTAATTTTCATTTATTGTCTAAAAGAAATGCACTACGAAATAACTGTGTACTCGGACCTAAGAGGTGAAATCAGGAAATATAGAATCTGTACTTTGGCAACTTCCCTGAATGATTTGATGGTGCCAATTTGTCAAATAGCATAAAACTAAAGGATTTAAACTTTTATTTGATAGAATTTCTGCAAAAATGACCAATTTTGGCATTATATGGTCAAAATAAGCATTTCATAGCTTTTTCAATTTTGATGCATAAGTGGCATTCTGACTTTCTATCTGACATGTTTTCATGTGTCAATTTTTGTGTTTCTATGCTTTAATCCAGTTTTATTACTCATTTGTGAACTCTGAATCTACAGAAAAGAAGATTATCTCAGAAAATATGAGCAAAATGTGTTGTATAAATGACCCTCGTCTAACGCCCTGTTTGGATCAAGTTAAATGTGAGGAGCATGGCACATAAAAGTTGAAGTCCATAATAAATACCTCAATAAATTTGTATAAAAAGCACTTAACAATGTCTTTTGTACCTGTTTCATTTCACATAATATCTTTCTTTACCTCTGTAGGATAGCATGTGGTTCAAATATAAGCCTGTTGAGACTAAAATTGCATGCAAGTTTTTCACTAAAAAGTGAAAAATCTTTGTATCAGACCATACTGTCTACTAAAAAAGTTGAATGTAAGAGCCTTTTTGTGCTCAGATTTATTGTATCATGTCACCTGAGTATAGAAATGATAGAAAAGACACAAATTTTTATTTCCTATAACTTCAGTATGCATTTTTAAATGTAAATATGTGCTACGGCCTAAATTGACCCTAAATTAATTTTAGTCTTACTTGGCCTAAGACCCTTTTAAACTAATATGATATGTTATTTGTAAGTTTTCTTTCCATTTAAAGTACATTAAGTACATATGTAAGGATTATTTATAATCAAAAAGCTTCACAAACTTAAAATTGCTGGAAAATATTACATCTTCATGTAAGGCCCGCTTCATTGGAAAACCTCCATTTTTAGGCACAGGCTCATATAAATTTGACTTTTGAAAAATTATGCTAAGTCTGATATAACAAATGAGTACTCTATTGCTTTAAATACATGATATATTATATATTAAGGCATTTTAAAAGTATTTTTTTGCAATATTTAAATTTTATAAGCCCCAAATGTTGATAGTTGAAATTTCTCAATTTTAACGTCTAAATTTAACACGCAAAGTTGAATATAGAATTAATCATATTGTCTATAATATATATCCTATTGCTATGAAACTTTGTAAGCAGTCTTGTAATATATTAAGCTTTAGTCATGCCAAGTTTTATTAAGATTGGTCAACTTTTTCTATCCTATTAGGTCCGAGTACACAGTTATCGTCCTTTGATTTTCGTTGTCCACGAATATAGTCCTTAGTGTGGACAGTGTGTTACTTGCCAATTTTTGTTATACCCCTTCCAAATTTATTTCTCCATGTTTTATGCCTCATATAGCAAGTTGGGGGGTGAAATGACACTGTAAAAAAAGTTGGGTCATAAATATTAATGTAAAGTAGTGATTAGGTCCAGCTGAAAAAGGTCAAAAATTAGCACTTCGGAAGCTGTCAAAAGATTTCAAGACCCCCTTAACATAAGATTGTCCATATTTTGAGTTAGAGCTGATGAAGTTTTCTATAATTTTGATATAATTTGTCCCAAAAGTAGTACAACACACTGTAAAAATATTATTGAGAAAGCGCAGGTGGGTTTTTTTTAATTTTCATTTATTGTCTAAAAGAAATGCACTACGAAATAACTGTGTACTCGGACCTAAGAGGTGAAATCAGGAAATATAGAATCTGTACTTTGGCAACTTCCCTGAATGATTTGATGGTGCCAATTTGTCAAATAGCATAAAACTAAAGGATTTAAACTTTTATTTGATAGAATTTCTGCAAAAATGACCAATTTTGGCATTATATGGTCAAAATAAGCATTTCATAGCTTTTTCAATTTTGATGCATAAGTGGCATTCTGACTTTCTATCTGACATGTTTTCATGTGTCAATTTTTGTGTTTCTATGCTTTAATCCAGTTTTATTACTCATTTGTGAACTCTGAATCTACAGAAAAGAAGATTATCTCAGAAAATATGAGCAAAATGTGTTGTATAAATGACCCTCGTCTAACGCCCTGTTTGGATCAAGTTAAATGTGAGGAGCATGGCACATAAAAGTTGAAGTCCATAATAAATACCTCAATAAATTTGTATAAAAAGCACTTAACAATGTCTTTTGTACCTGTTTCATTTCACATAATATCTTTCTTTACCTCTGTAGGATAGCATGTGGTTCAAATATAAGCCTGTTGAGACTAAAATTGCATGCAAGTTTTTCACTAAAAAGTGAAAAATCTTTGTATCAGACCATACTGTCTACTAAAAAAGTTGAATGTAAGAGCCTTTTTGTGCTCAGATTTATTGTATCATGTCACCTGAGTATAGAAATGATAGAAAAGACACAAATTTTTATTTCCTATAACTTCAATATGCATTTTTAAATGTAAATATGTGCTACGGCCTAAATTGACCCTAAATTAATTTTAGTCTTACTTGGCCTAAGACCCTTTTAAACTAATATGATATGTTATTTGTAAGTTTTCTTTCCATTTAAAGTACATTAAGTACATATGTAAGGATTATTTATAATCAAAAAGCTTCACAAACTTAAAATTGCTGGAAAATATTACATCTTCATGTAAGGCCCGCTTCATTGGAAAACCTCCATTTTTAGGCACAGGCTCATATAAATTTGACTTTTGAAAAATTATGCTAAGTCTGATATAACAAATGAGTACTCTATTGCTTTAAATACATGATATATTATATATTAAGGCATTTTAAAAGTATTTTTTTGCAATATTTAAATTTTATAAGCCCCAAATGTTGATAGTTGAAATTTCTCAATTTTAACGTCTAAATTTAACACGCAAAGTTGAATATAGAATTAATCATATTGTCTATAATATATATCCTATTGCTATGAAACTTTGTAAGCAGTCTTGTAATATATTAAGCTTTAGTCATGCCAAGTTTTATTAAGATTGGTCAACTTTTTCTATCCTATTAGGTCCGAGTACACAGTTATCGTCCTTTGATTTTCGTTGTCCACGAATATAGTCCTTAGTGTGGACAGTGTGTTACTTGCCAATTTTTGTTATACCCCTTCCAAATTTATTTCTCCATGTTTTATGCCTCATATAGCAAGTTGGGGGGTGAAATGACACTGTAAAAAAAGTTGGGTCATAAATATTAATGTAAAGTAGTGATTAGGTCCAGCTGAAAAAGGTCAAAAATTAGCACTTCGGAAGCTGTCAAAAGATTTCAAGACCCCCTTAACATAAGATTGTCCATATTTTGAGTTAGAGCTGATGAAGTTTTCTATAATTTTGATATAATTTGTCCCAAAAGTAGTACAACACACTGTAAAAATATTATTGAGAAAGCGCAGGTGGGTTTTTTTTAATTTTCATTTATTGTCTAAAAGAAATGCACTACGAAATAACTGTGTACTCGGACCTAAGAGGTGAAATCAGGAAATATAGAATCTGTACTTTGGCAACTTCCCTGAATGATTTGATGGTGCCAATTTGTCAAATAGCATAAAACTAAAGGATTTAAACTTTTATTTGATAGAATTTCTGCAAAAATGACCAATTTTGGCATTATATGGTCAAAATAAGCATTTCATAGCTTTTTCAATTTTGATGCATAAGTGGCATTCTGACTTTCTATCTGACATGTTTTCATGTGTCAATTTTTGTGTTTCTATGCTTTAATCCAGTTTTATTACTCATTTGTGAACTCTGAATCTACAGAAAAGAAGATTATCTCAGAAAATATGAGCAAAATGTGTTGTATAAATGACCCTCGTCTAACGCCCTGTTTGGATCAAGTTAAATGTGAGGAGCATGGCACATAAAAGTTGAAGTCCATAATAAATACCTCAATAAATTTGTATAAAAAGCACTTAACAATGTCTTTTGTACCTGTTTCATTTCACATAATATCTTTCTTTACCTCTGTAGGATAGCATGTGGTTCAAATATAAGCCTGTTGAGACTAAAATTGCATGCAAGTTTTTCACTAAAAAGTGAAAAATCTTTGTATCAGACCATACTGTCTACTAAAAAAGTTGAATGTAAGAGCCTTTTTGTGCTCAGATTTATTGTATCATGTCACCTGAGTATAGAAATGATAGAAAAGACACAAATTTTTATTTCCTATAACTTCAATATGCATTTTTAAATGTAAATATGTGCTACGGCCTAAATTGACCCTAAATTAATTTTAGTCTTACTTGGCCTAAGACCCTTTTAAACTAATATGATATGTTATTTGTAAGTTTTCTTTCCATTTAAAGTACATTAAGTACATATGTAAGGATTATTTATAATCAAAAAGCTTCACAAACTTAAAATTGCTGGAAAATATTACATCTTCATGTAAGGCCCGCTTCATTGGAAAACCTCCATTTTTAGGCACAGGCTCATATAAATTTGACTTTTGAAAAATTATGCTAAGTCTGATATAACAAATGAGTACTCTATTGCTTTAAATACATGATATATTATATATTAAGGCATTTTAAAAGTATTTTTTTGCAATATTTAAATTTTATAAGCCCCAAATGTTGATAGTTGAAATTTCTCAATTTTAACGTCTAAATTTAACACGCAAAGTTGAATATAGAATTAATCATATTGTCTATAATATATATCCTATTGCTATGAAACTTTGTAAGCAGTCTTGTAATATATTAAGCTTTAGTCATGCCAAGTTTTATTAAGATTGGTCAACTTTTTCTATCCTATTATAAGAGGTGAAATCAGGAAATATAGAATCTGTACTTTGGCAACTTCCCTGAATGATTTGATGGTGCCAATTTGTCAAATAGCATAAAACTAAAGGATTTAAACTTTTATTTGATAGAATTTCTGCAAAAATGACCAATTTTGGCATTATATGGTCAAAATAAGCATTTCATAGCTTTTTCAATTTTGATGCATAAGTGGCATTCTGACTTTCTATCTGACATGTTTTCATGTGTCAATTTTTGTGTTTCTATGCTTTAATCCAGTTTTATTACTCATTTGTGAACTCTGAATCTACAGAAAAGAAGATTATCTCAGAAAATATGAGCAAAATGTGTTGTATAAATGACCCTCGTCTAACGCCCTGTTTGGATCAAGTTAAATGTGAGGAGCATGGCACATAAAAGTTGAAGTCCATAATAAATACCTCAATAAATTTGTATAAAAAGCACTTAACAATGTCTTTTGTACCTGTTTCATTTCACATAATATCTTTCTTTACCTCTGTAGGATAGCATGTGGTTCAAATATAAGCCTGTTGAGACTAAAATTGCATGCAAGTTTTTCACTAAAAAGTGAAAAATCTTTGTATCAGACCATACTGTCTACTAAAAAAGTTGAATGTAAGAGCCTTTTTGTGCTCAGATTTATTGTATCATGTCACCTGAGTATAGAAATGATAGAAAAGACACAAATTTTTATTTCCTATAACTTCAATATGCATTTTTAAATGTAAATATGTGCTACGGCCTAAATTGACCCTAAATTAATTTTAGTCTTACTTGGCCTAAGACCCTTTTAAACTAATATGATATGTTATTTGTAAGTTTTCTTTCCATTTAAAGTACATTAAGTACATATGTAAGGATTATTTATAATCAAAAAGCTTCACAAACTTAAAATTGCTGGAAAATATTACATCTTCATGTAAGGCCCGCTTCATTGGAAAACCTCCATTTTTAGGCACAGGCTCATATAAATTTGACTTTTGAAAAATTATGCTAAGTCTGATATAACAAATGAGTACTCTATTGCTTTAAATACATGATATATTATATATTAAGGCATTTTAAAAGTATTTTTTTGCAATATTTAAATTTTATAAGCCCCAAATGTTGATAGTTGAAATTTCTCAATTTTAACGTCTAAATTTAACACGCAAAGTTGAATATAGAATTAATCATATTGTCTATAATATATATCCTATTGCTATGAAACTTTGTAAGCAGTCTTGTAATATATTAAGCTTTAGTCATGCCAAGTTTTATTAAGATTGGTCAACTTTTTCTATCCTATTAGGTCCGAGTACACAGTTATCGTCCTTTGATTTTCGTTGTCCACGAATATAGTCCTTAGTGTGGACAGTGTGTTACTTGCCAATTTTTGTTATACCCCTTCCAAATTTATTTCTCCATGTTTTATGCCTCATATAGCAAGTTGGGGGGTGAAATGACACTGTAAAAAAAGTTGGGTCATAAATATTAATGTAAAGTAGTGATTAGGTCCAGCTGAAAAAGGTCAAAAATTAGCACTTCGGAAGCTGTCAAAAGATTTCAAGACCCCCTTAACATAAGATTGTCCATATTTTGAGTTAGAGCTGATGAAGTTTTCTATAATTTTGATATAATTTGTCCCAAAAGTAGTACAACACACTGTAAAAATATTATTGAGAAAGCGCAGGTGGGTTTTTTTTAATTTTCATTTATTGTCTAAAAGAAATGCACTACGAAATAACTGTGTACTCGGACCTAAGAGGTGAAATCAGGAAATATAGAATCTGTACTTTGGCAACTTCCCTGAATGATTTGATGGTGCCAATTTGTCAAATAGCATAAAACTAAAGGATTTAAACTTTTATTTGATAGAATTTCTGCAAAAATGACCAATTTTGGCATTATATGGTCAAAATAAGCATTTCATAGCTTTTTCAATTTTGATGCATAAGTGGCATTCTGACTTTCTATCTGACATGTTTTCATGTGTCAATTTTTGTGTTTCTATGCTTTAATCCAGTTTTATTACTCATTTGTGAACTCTGAATCTACAGAAAAGAAGATTATCTCAGAAAATATGAGCAAAATGTGTTGTATAAATGACCCTCGTCTAACGCCCTGTTTGGATCAAGTTAAATGTGAGGAGCATGGCACATAAAAGTTGAAGTCCATAATAAATACCTCAATAAATTTGTATAAAAAGCACTTAACAATGTCTTTTGTACCTGTTTCATTTCACATAATATCTTTCTTTACCTCTGTAGGATAGCATGTGGTTCAAATATAAGCCTGTTGAGACTAAAATTGCATGCAAGTTTTTCACTAAAAAGTGAAAAATCTTTGTATCAGACCATACTGTCTACTAAAAAAGTTGAATGTAAGAGCCTTTTTGTGCTCAGATTTATTGTATCATGTCACCTGAGTATAGAAATGATAGAAAAGACACAAATTTTTATTTCCTATAACTTCAATATGCATTTTTAAATGTAAATATGTGCTACGGCCTAAATTGACCCTAAATTAATTTTAGTCTTACTTGGCCTAAGACCCTTTTAAACTAATATGATATGTTATTTGTAAGTTTTCTTTCCATTTAAAGTACATTAAGTACATATGTAAGGATTATTTATAATCAAAAAGCTTCACAAACTTAAAATTGCTGGAAAATATTACATCTTCATGTAAGGCCCGCTTCATTGGAAAACCTCCATTTTTAGGCACAGGCTCATATAAATTTGACTTTTGAAAAATTATGCTAAGTCTGATATAACAAATGAGTACTCTATTGCTTTAAATACATGATATATTATATATTAAGGCATTTTAAAAGTATTTTTTTGCAATATTTAAATTTTATAAGCCCCAAATGTTGATAGTTGAAATTTCTCAATTTTAACGTCTAAATTTAACACGCAAAGTTGAATATAGAATTAATCATATTGTCTATAATATATATCCTATTGCTATGAAACTTTGTAAGCAGTCTTGTAATATATTAAGCTTTAGTCATGCCAAGTTTTATTAAGATTGGTCAACTTTTTCTATCCTATTAGGTCCGAGTACACAGTTATCGTCCTTTGATTTTCGTTGTCCACGAATATAGTCCTTAGTGTGGACAGTGTGTTACTTGCCAATTTTTGTTATACCCCTTCCAAATTTATTTCTCCATGTTTTATGCCTCATATAGCAAGTTGGGGGGTGAAATGACACTGTAAAAAAAGTTGGGTCATAAATATTAATGTAAAGTAGTGATTAGGTCCAGCTGAAAAAGGTCAAAAATTAGCACTTCGGAAGCTGTCAAAAGATTTCAAGACCCCCTTAACATAAGATTGTCCATATTTTGAGTTAGAGCTGATGAAGTTTTCTATAATTTTGATATAATTTGTCCCAAAAGTAGTACAACACACTGTAAAAATATTATTGAGAAAGCGCAGGTGGGTTTTTTTTAATTTTCATTTATTGTCTAAAAGAAATGCACTACGAAATAACTGTGTACTCGGACCTAAGAGGTGAAATCAGGAAATATAGAATCTGTACTTTGGCAACTTCCCTGAATGATTTGATGGTGCCAATTTGTCAAATAGCATAAAACTAAAGGATTTAAACTTTTATTTGATAGAATTTCTGCAAAAATGACCAATTTTGGCATTATATGGTCAAAATAAGCATTTCATAGCTTTTTCAATTTTGATGCATAAGTGGCATTCTGACTTTCTATCTGACATGTTTTCATGTGTCAATTTTTGTGTTTCTATGCTTTAATCCAGTTTTATTACTCATTTGTGAACTCTGAATCTACAGAAAAGAAGATTATCTCAGAAAATATGAGCAAAATGTGTTGTATAAATGACCCTCGTCTAACGCCCTGTTTGGATCAAGTTAAATGTGAGGAGCATGGCACATAAAAGTTGAAGTCCATAATAAATACCTCAATAAATTTGTATAAAAAGCACTTAACAATGTCTTTTGTACCTGTTTCATTTCACATAATATCTTTCTTTACCTCTGTAGGATAGCATGTGGTTCAAATATAAGCCTGTTGAGACTAAAATTGCATGCAAGTTTTTCACTAAAAAGTGAAAAATCTTTGTATCAGACCATACTGTCTACTAAAAAAGTTGAATGTAAGAGCCTTTTTGTGCTCAGATTTATTGTATCATGTCACCTGAGTATAGAAATGATAGAAAAGACACAAATTTTTATTTCCTATAACTTCAATATGCATTTTTAAATGTAAATATGTGCTACGGCCTAAATTGACCCTAAATTAATTTTAGTCTTACTTGGCCTAAGACCCTTTTAAACTAATATGATATGTTATTTGTAAGTTTTCTTTCCATTTAAAGTACATTAAGTACATATGTAAGGATTATTTATAATCAAAAAGCTTCACAAACTTAAAATTGCTGGAAAATATTACATCTTCATGTAAGGCCCGCTTCATTGGAAAACCTCCATTTTTAGGCACAGGCTCATATAAATTTGACTTTTGAAAAATTATGCTAAGTCTGATATAACAAATGAGTACTCTATTGCTTTAAATACATGATATATTATATATTAAGGCATTTTAAAAGTATTTTTTTGCAATATTTAAATTTTATAAGCCCCAAATGTTGATAGTTGAAATTTCTCAATTTTAACGTCTAAATTTAACACGCAAAGTTGAATATAGAATTAATCATATTGTCTATAATATATATCCTATTGCTATGAAACTTTGTAAGCAGTCTTGTAATATATTAAGCTTTAGTCATGCCAAGTTTTATTAAGATTGGTCAACTTTTTCTATCCTATTAGGTCCGAGTACACAGTTATCGTCCTTTGATTTTCGTTGTCCACGAATATAGTCCTTAGTGTGGACAGTGTGTTACTTGCCAATTTTTGTTATACCCCTTCCAAATTTATTTCTCCATGTTTTATGCCTCATATAGCAAGTTGGGGGGTGAAATGACACTGTAAAAAAAGTTGGGTCATAAATATTAATGTAAAGTAGTGATTAGGTCCAGCTGAAAAAGGTCAAAAATTAGCACTTCGGAAGCTGTCAAAAGATTTCAAGACCCCCTTAACATAAGATTGTCCATATTTTGAGTTAGAGCTGATGAAGTTTTCTATAATTTTGATATAATTTGTCCCAAAAGTAGTACAACACACTGTAAAAATATTATTGAGAAAGCGCAGGTGGGTTTTTTTTAATTTTCATTTATTGTCTAAAAGAAATGCACTACGAAATAACTGTGTACTCGGACCTAAGAGGTGAAATCAGGAAATATAGAATCTGTACTTTGGCAACTTCCCTGAATGATTTGATGGTGCCAATTTGTCAAATAGCATAAAACTAAAGGATTTAAACTTTTATTTGATAGAATTTCTGCAAAAATGACCAATTTTGGCATTATATGGTCAAAATAAGCATTTCATAGCTTTTTCAATTTTGATGCATAAGTGGCATTCTGACTTTCTATCTGACATGTTTTCATGTGTCAATTTTTGTGTTTCTATGCTTTAATCCAGTTTTATTACTCATTTGTGAACTCTGAATCTACAGAAAAGAAGATTATCTCAGAAAATATGAGCAAAATGTGTTGTATAAATGACCCTCGTCTAACGCCCTGTTTGGATCAAGTTAAATGTGAGGAGCATGGCACATAAAAGTTGAAGTCCATAATAAATACCTCAATAAATTTGTATAAAAAGCACTTAACAATGTCTTTTGTACCTGTTTCATTTCACATAATATCTTTCTTTACCTCTGTAGGATAGCATGTGGTTCAAATATAAGCCTGTTGAGACTAAAATTGCATGCAAGTTTTTCACTAAAAAGTGAAAAATCTTTGTATCAGACCATACTGTCTACTAAAAAAGTTGAATGTAAGAGCCTTTTTGTGCTCAGATTTATTGTATCATGTCACCTGAGTATAGAAATGATAGAAAAGACACAAATTTTTATTTCCTATAACTTCAATATGCATTTTTAAATGTAAATATGTGCTACGGCCTAAATTGACCCTAAATTAATTTTAGTCTTACTTGGCCTAAGACCCTTTTAAACTAATATGATATGTTATTTGTAAGTTTTCTTTCCATTTAAAGTACATTAAGTACATATGTAAGGATTATTTATAATCAAAAAGCTTCACAAACTTAAAATTGCTGGAAAATATTACATCTTCATGTAAGGCCCGCTTCATTGGAAAACCTCCATTTTTAGGCACAGGCTCATATAAATTTGACTTTTGAAAAATTATGCTAAGTCTGATATAACAAATGAGTACTCTATTGCTTTAAATACATGATATATTATATATTAAGGCATTTTAAAAGTATTTTTTTGCAATATTTAAATTTTATAAGCCCCAAATGTTGATAGTTGAAATTTCTCAATTTTAACGTCTAAATTTAACACGCAAAGTTGAATATAGAATTAATCATATTGTCTATAATATATATCCTATTGCTATGAAACTTTGTAAGCAGTCTTGTAATATATTAAGCTTTAGTCATGCCAAGTTTTATTAAGATTGGTCAACTTTTTCTATCCTATTAGGTCCGAGTACACAGTTATCGTCCTTTGATTTTCGTTGTCCACGAATATAGTCCTTAGTGTGGACAGTGTGTTACTTGCCAATTTTTGTTATACCCCTTCCAAATTTATTTCTCCATGTTTTATGCCTCATATAGCAAGTTGGGGGGTGAAATGACACTGTAAAAAAAGTTGGGTCATAAATATTAATGTAAAGTAGTGATTAGGTCCAGCTGAAAAAGGTCAAAAATTAGCACTTCGGAAGCTGTCAAAAGATTTCAAGACCCCCTTAACATAAGATTGTCCATATTTTGAGTTAGAGCTGATGAAGTTTTCTATAATTTTGATATAATTTGTCCCAAAAGTAGTACAACACACTGTAAAAATATTATTGAGAAAGCGCAGGTGGGTTTTTTTTAATTTTCATTTATTGTCTAAAAGAAATGCACTACGAAATAACTGTGTACTCGGACCTAAGAGGTGAAATCAGGAAATATAGAATCTGTACTTTGGCAACTTCCCTGAATGATTTGATGGTGCCAATTTGTCAAATAGCATAAAACTAAAGGATTTAAACTTTTATTTGATAGAATTTCTGCAAAAATGACCAATTTTGGCATTATATGGTCAAAATAAGCATTTCATAGCTTTTTCAATTTTGATGCATAAGTGGCATTCTGACTTTCTATCTGACATGTTTTCATGTGTCAATTTTTGTGTTTCTATGCTTTAATCCAGTTTTATTACTCATTTGTGAACTCTGAATCTACAGAAAAGAAGATTATCTCAGAAAATATGAGCAAAATGTGTTGTATAAATGACCCTCGTCTAACGCCCTGTTTGGATCAAGTTAAATGTGAGGAGCATGGCACATAAAAGTTGAAGTCCATAATAAATACCTCAATAAATTTGTATAAAAAGCACTTAACAATGTCTTTTGTACCTGTTTCATTTCACATAATATCTTTCTTTACCTCTGTAGGATAGCATGTGGTTCAAATATAAGCCTGTTGAGACTAAAATTGCATGCAAGTTTTTCACTAAAAAGTGAAAAATCTTTGTATCAGACCATACTGTCTACTAAAAAAGTTGAATGTAAGAGCCTTTTTGTGCTCAGATTTATTGTATCATGTCACCTGAGTATAGAAATGATAGAAAAGACACAAATTTTTATTTCCTATAACTTCAATATGCATTTTTAAATGTAAATATGTGCTACGGCCTAAATTGACCCTAAATTAATTTTAGTCTTACTTGGCCTAAGACCCTTTTAAACTAATATGATATGTTATTTGTAAGTTTTCTTTCCATTTAAAGTACATTAAGTACATATGTAAGGATTATTTATAATCAAAAAGCTTCACAAACTTAAAATTGCTGGAAAATATTACATCTTCATGTAAGGCCCGCTTCATTGGAAAACCTCCATTTTTAGGCACAGGCTCATATAAATTTGACTTTTGAAAAATTATGCTAAGTCTGATATAACAAATGAGTACTCTATTGCTTTAAATACATGATATATTATATATTAAGGCATTTTAAAAGTATTTTTTTGCAATATTTAAATTTTATAAGCCCCAAATGTTGATAGTTGAAATTTCTCAATTTTAACGTCTAAATTTAACACGCAAAGTTGAATATAGAATTAATCATATTGTCTATAATATATATCCTATTGCTATGAAACTTTGTAAGCAGTCTTGTAATATATTAAGCTTTAGTCATGCCAAGTTTTATTAAGATTGGTCAACTTTTTCTATCCTATTAGGTCCGAGTACACAGTTATCGTCCTTTGATTTTCGTTGTCCACGAATATAGTCCTTAGTGTGGACAGTGTGTTACTTGCCAATTTTTGTTATACCCCTTCCAAATTTATTTCTCCATGTTTTATGCCTCATATAGCAAGTTGGGGGGTGAAATGACACTGTAAAAAAAGTTGGGTCATAAATATTAATGTAAAGTAGTGATTAGGTCCAGCTGAAAAAGGTCAAAAATTAGCACTTCGGAAGCTGTCAAAAGATTTCAAGACCCCCTTAACATAAGATTGTCCATATTTTGAGTTAGAGCTGATGAAGTTTTCTATAATTTTGATATAATTTGTCCCAAAAGTAGTACAACACACTGTAAAAATATTATTGAGAAAGCGCAGGTGGGTTTTTTTTAATTTTCATTTATTGTCTAAAAGAAATGCACTACGAAATAACTGTGTACTCGGACCTAAGAGGTGAAATCAGGAAATATAGAATCTGTACTTTGGCAACTTCCCTGAATGATTTGATGGTGCCAATTTGTCAAATAGCATAAAACTAAAGGATTTAAACTTTTATTTGATAGAATTTCTGCAAAAATGACCAATTTTGGCATTATATGGTCAAAATAAGCATTTCATAGCTTTTTCAATTTTGATGCATAAGTGGCATTCTGACTTTCTATCTGACATGTTTTCATGTGTCAATTTTTGTGTTTCTATGCTTTAATCCAGTTTTATTACTCATTTGTGAACTCTGAATCTACAGAAAAGAAGATTATCTCAGAAAATATGAGCAAAATGTGTTGTATAAATGACCCTCGTCTAACGCCCTGTTTGGATCAAGTTAAATGTGAGGAGCATGGCACATAAAAGTTGAAGTCCATAATAAATACCTCAATAAATTTGTATAAAAAGCACTTAACAATGTCTTTTGTACCTGTTTCATTTCACATAATATCTTTCTTTACCTCTGTAGGATAGCATGTGGTTCAAATATAAGCCTGTTGAGACTAAAATTGCATGCAAGTTTTTCACTAAAAAGTGAAAAATCTTTGTATCAGACCATACTGTCTACTAAAAAAGTTGAATGTAAGAGCCTTTTTGTGCTCAGATTTATTGTATCATGTCACCTGAGTATAGAAATGATAGAAAAGACACAAATTTTTATTTCCTATAACTTCAATATGCATTTTTAAATGTAAATATGTGCTACGGCCTAAATTGACCCTAAATTAATTTTAGTCTTACTTGGCCTAAGACCCTTTTAAACTAATATGATATGTTATTTGTAAGTTTTCTTTCCATTTAAAGTACATTAAGTACATATGTAAGGATTATTTATAATCAAAAAGCTTCACAAACTTAAAATTGCTGGAAAATATTACATCTTCATGTAAGGCCCGCTTCATTGGAAAACCTCCATTTTTAGGCACAGGCTCATATAAATTTGACTTTTGAAAAATTATGCTAAGTCTGATATAACAAATGAGTACTCTATTGCTTTAAATACATGATATATTATATATTAAGGCATTTTAAAAGTATTTTTTTGCAATATTTAAATTTTATAAGCCCCAAATGTTGATAGTTGAAATTTCTCAATTTTAACGTCTAAATTTAACACGCAAAGTTGAATATAGAATTAATCATATTGTCTATAATATATATCCTATTGCTATGAAACTTTGTAAGCAGTCTTGTAATATATTAAGCTTTAGTCATGCCAAGTTTTATTAAGATTGGTCAACTTTTTCTATCCTATTAGGTCCGAGTACACAGTTATCGTCCTTTGATTTTCGTTGTCCACGAATATAGTCCTTAGTGTGGACAGTGTGTTACTTGCCAATTTTTGTTATACCCCTTCCAAATTTATTTCTCCATGTTTTATGCCTCATATAGCAAGTTGGGGGGTGAAATGACACTGTAAAAAAAGTTGGGTCATAAATATTAATGTAAAGTAGTGATTAGGTCCAGCTGAAAAAGGTCAAAAATTAGCACTTCGGAAGCTGTCAAAAGATTTCAAGACCCCCTTAACATAAGATTGTCCATATTTTGAGTTAGAGCTGATGAAGTTTTCTATAATTTTGATATAATTTGTCCCAAAAGTAGTACAACACACTGTAAAAATATTATTGAGAAAGCGCAGGTGGGTTTTTTTTAATTTTCATTTATTGTCTAAAAGAAATGCACTACGAAATAACTGTGTACTCGGACCTAAGAGGTGAAATCAGGAAATATAGAATCTGTACTTTGGCAACTTCCCTGAATGATTTGATGGTGCCAATTTGTCAAATAGCATAAAACTAAAGGATTTAAACTTTTATTTGATAGAATTTCTGCAAAAATGACCAATTTTGGCATTATATGGTCAAAATAAGCATTTCATAGCTTTTTCAATTTTGATGCATAAGTGGCATTCTGACTTTCTATCTGACATGTTTTCATGTGTCAATTTTTGTGTTTCTATGCTTTAATCCAGTTTTATTACTCATTTGTGAACTCTGAATCTACAGAAAAGAAGATTATCTCAGAAAATATGAGCAAAATGTGTTGTATAAATGACCCTCGTCTAACGCCCTGTTTGGATCAAGTTAAATGTGAGGAGCATGGCACATAAAAGTTGAAGTCCATAATAAATACCTCAATAAATTTGTATAAAAAGCACTTAACAATGTCTTTTGTACCTGTTTCATTTCACATAATATCTTTCTTTACCTCTGTAGGATAGCATGTGGTTCAAATATAAGCCTGTTGAGACTAAAATTGCATGCAAGTTTTTCACTAAAAAGTGAAAAATCTTTGTATCAGACCATACTGTCTACTAAAAAAGTTGAATGTAAGAGCCTTTTTGTGCTCAGATTTATTGTATCATGTCACCTGAGTATAGAAATGATAGAAAAGACACAAATTTTTATTTCCTATAACTTCAATATGCATTTTTAAATGTAAATATGTGCTACGGCCTAAATTGACCCTAAATTAATTTTAGTCTTACTTGGCCTAAGACCCTTTTAAACTAATATGATATGTTATTTGTAAGTTTTCTTTCCATTTAAAGTACATTAAGTACATATGTAAGGATTATTTATAATCAAAAAGCTTCACAAACTTAAAATTGCTGGAAAATATTACATCTTCATGTAAGGCCCGCTTCATTGGAAAACCTCCATTTTTAGGCACAGGCTCATATAAATTTGACTTTTGAAAAATTATGCTAAGTCTGATATAACAAATGAGTACTCTATTGCTTTAAATACATGATATATTATATATTAAGGCATTTTAAAAGTATTTTTTTGCAATATTTAAATTTTATAAGCCCCAAATGTTGATAGTTGAAATTTCTCAATTTTAACGTCTAAATTTAACACGCAAAGTTGAATATAGAATTAATCATATTGTCTATAATATATATCCTATTGCTATGAAACTTTGTAAGCAGTCTTGTAATATATTAAGCTTTAGTCATGCCAAGTTTTATTAAGATTGGTCAACTTTTTCTATCCTATTAGGTCCGAGTACACAGTTATCGTCCTTTGATTTTCGTTGTCCACGAATATAGTCCTTAGTGTGGACAGTGTGTTACTTGCCAATTTTTGTTATACCCCTTCCAAATTTATTTCTCCATGTTTTATGCCTCATATAGCAAGTTGGGGGGTGAAATGACACTGTAAAAAAAGTTGGGTCATAAATATTAATGTAAAGTAGTGATTAGGTCCAGCTGAAAAAGGTCAAAAATTAGCACTTCGGAAGCTGTCAAAAGATTTCAAGACCCCCTTAACATAAGATTGTCCATATTTTGAGTTAGAGCTGATGAAGTTTTCTATAATTTTGATATAATTTGTCCCAAAAGTAGTACAACACACTGTAAAAATATTATTGAGAAAGCGCAGGTGGGTTTTTTTTAATTTTCATTTATTGTCTAAAAGAAATGCACTACGAAATAACTGTGTACTCGGACCTAAGAGGTGAAATCAGGAAATATAGAATCTGTACTTTGGCAACTTCCCTGAATGATTTGATGGTGCCAATTTGTCAAATAGCATAAAACTAAAGGATTTAAACTTTTATTTGATAGAATTTCTGCAAAAATGACCAATTTTGGCATTATATGGTCAAAATAAGCATTTCATAGCTTTTTCAATTTTGATGCATAAGTGGCATTCTGACTTTCTATCTGACATGTTTTCATGTGTCAATTTTTGTGTTTCTATGCTTTAATCCAGTTTTATTACTCATTTGTGAACTCTGAATCTACAGAAAAGAAGATTATCTCAGAAAATATGAGCAAAATGTGTTGTATAAATGACCCTCGTCTAACGCCCTGTTTGGATCAAGTTAAATGTGAGGAGCATGGCACATAAAAGTTGAAGTCCATAATAAATACCTCAATAAATTTGTATAAAAAGCACTTAACAATGTCTTTTGTACCTGTTTCATTTCACATAATATCTTTCTTTACCTCTGTAGGATAGCATGTGGTTCAAATATAAGCCTGTTGAGACTAAAATTGCATGCAAGTTTTTCACTAAAAAGTGAAAAATCTTTGTATCAGACCATACTGTCTACTAAAAAAGTTGAATGTAAGAGCCTTTTTGTGCTCAGATTTATTGTATCATGTCACCTGAGTATAGAAATGATAGAAAAGACACAAATTTTTATTTCCTATAACTTCAATATGCATTTTTAAATGTAAATATGTGCTACGGCCTAAATTGACCCTAAATTAATTTTAGTCTTACTTGGCCTAAGACCCTTTTAAACTAATATGATATGTTATTTGTAAGTTTTCTTTCCATTTAAAGTACATTAAGTACATATGTAAGGATTATTTATAATCAAAAAGCTTCACAAACTTAAAATTGCTGGAAAATATTACATCTTCATGTAAGGCCCGCTTCATTGGAAAACCTCCATTTTTAGGCACAGGCTCATATAAATTTGACTTTTGAAAAATTATGCTAAGTCTGATATAACAAATGAGTACTCTATTGCTTTAAATACATGATATATTATATATTAAGGCATTTTAAAAGTATTTTTTTGCAATATTTAAATTTTATAAGCCCCAAATGTTGATAGTTGAAATTTCTCAATTTTAACGTCTAAATTTAACACGCAAAGTTGAATATAGAATTAATCATATTGTCTATAATATATATCCTATTGCTATGAAACTTTGTAAGCAGTCTTGTAATATATTAAGCTTTAGTCATGCCAAGTTTTATTAAGATTGGTCAACTTTTTCTATCCTATTAGGTCCGAGTACACAGTTATCGTCCTTTGATTTTCGTTGTCCACGAATATAGTCCTTAGTGTGGACAGTGTGTTACTTGCCAATTTTTGTTATACCCCTTCCAAATTTATTTCTCCATGTTTTATGCCTCATATAGCAAGTTGGGGGGTGAAATGACACTGTAAAAAAAGTTGGGTCATAAATATTAATGTAAAGTAGTGATTAGGTCCAGCTGAAAAAGGTCAAAAATTAGCACTTCGGAAGCTGTCAAAAGATTTCAAGACCCCCTTAACATAAGATTGTCCATATTTTGAGTTAGAGCTGATGAAGTTTTCTATAATTTTGATATAATTTGTCCCAAAAGTAGTACAACACACTGTAAAAATATTATTGAGAAAGCGCAGGTGGGTTTTTTTTAATTTTCATTTATTGTCTAAAAGAAATGCACTACGAAATAACTGTGTACTCGGACCTAAGAGGTGAAATCAGGAAATATAGAATCTGTACTTTGGCAACTTCCCTGAATGATTTGATGGTGCCAATTTGTCAAATAGCATAAAACTAAAGGATTTAAACTTTTATTTGATAGAATTTCTGCAAAAATGACCAATTTTGGCATTATATGGTCAAAATAAGCATTTCATAGCTTTTTCAATTTTGATGCATAAGTGGCATTCTGACTTTCTATCTGACATGTTTTCATGTGTCAATTTTTGTGTTTCTATGCTTTAATCCAGTTTTATTACTCATTTGTGAACTCTGAATCTACAGAAAAGAAGATTATCTCAGAAAATATGAGCAAAATGTGTTGTATAAATGACCCTCGTCTAACGCCCTGTTTGGATCAAGTTAAATGTGAGGAGCATGGCACATAAAAGTTGAAGTCCATAATAAATACCTCAATAAATTTGTATAAAAAGCACTTAACAATGTCTTTTGTACCTGTTTCATTTCACATAATATCTTTCTTTACCTCTGTAGGATAGCATGTGGTTCAAATATAAGCCTGTTGAGACTAAAATTGCATGCAAGTTTTTCACTAAAAAGTGAAAAATCTTTGTATCAGACCATACTGTCTACTAAAAAAGTTGAATGTAAGAGCCTTTTTGTGCTCAGATTTATTGTATCATGTCACCTGAGTATAGAAATGATAGAAAAGACACAAATTTTTATTTCCTATAACTTCAATATGCATTTTTAAATGTAAATATGTGCTACGGCCTAAATTGACCCTAAATTAATTTTAGTCTTACTTGGCCTAAGACCCTTTTAAACTAATATGATATGTTATTTGTAAGTTTTCTTTCCATTTAAAGTACATTAAGTACATATGTAAGGATTATTTATAATCAAAAAGCTTCACAAACTTAAAATTGCTGGAAAATATTACATCTTCATGTAAGGCCCGCTTCATTGGAAAACCTCCATTTTTAGGCACAGGCTCATATAAATTTGACTTTTGAAAAATTATGCTAAGTCTGATATAACAAATGAGTACTCTATTGCTTTAAATACATGATATATTATATATTAAGGCATTTTAAAAGTATTTTTTTGCAATATTTAAATTTTATAAGCCCCAAATGTTGATAGTTGAAATTTCTCAATTTTAACGTCTAAATTTAACACGCAAAGTTGAATATAGAATTAATCATATTGTCTATAATATATATCCTATTGCTATGAAACTTTGTAAGCAGTCTTGTAATATATTAAGCTTTAGTCATGCCAAGTTTTATTAAGATTGGTCAACTTTTTCTATCCTATTAGGTCCGAGTACACAGTTATCGTCCTTTGATTTTCGTTGTCCACGAATATAGTCCTTAGTGTGGACAGTGTGTTACTTGCCAATTTTTGTTATACCCCTTCCAAATTTATTTCTCCATGTTTTATGCCTCATATAGCAAGTTGGGGGGTGAAATGACACTGTAAAAAAAGTTGGGTCATAAATATTAATGTAAAGTAGTGATTAGGTCCAGCTGAAAAAGGTCAAAAATTAGCACTTCGGAAGCTGTCAAAAGATTTCAAGACCCCCTTAACATAAGATTGTCCATATTTTGAGTTAGAGCTGATGAAGTTTTCTATAATTTTGATATAATTTGTCCCAAAAGTAGTACAACACACTGTAAAAATATTATTGAGAAAGCGCAGGTGGGTTTTTTTTAATTTTCATTTATTGTCTAAAAGAAATGCACTACGAAATAACTGTGTACTCGGACCTAAGAGGTGAAATCAGGAAATATAGAATCTGTACTTTGGCAACTTCCCTGAATGATTTGATGGTGCCAATTTGTCAAATAGCATAAAACTAAAGGATTTAAACTTTTATTTGATAGAATTTCTGCAAAAATGACCAATTTTGGCATTATATGGTCAAAATAAGCATTTCATAGCTTTTTCAATTTTGATGCATAAGTGGCATTCTGACTTTCTATCTGACATGTTTTCATGTGTCAATTTTTGTGTTTCTATGCTTTAATCCAGTTTTATTACTCATTTGTGAACTCTGAATCTACAGAAAAGAAGATTATCTCAGAAAATATGAGCAAAATGTGTTGTATAAATGACCCTCGTCTAACGCCCTGTTTGGATCAAGTTAAATGTGAGGAGCATGGCACATAAAAGTTGAAGTCCATAATAAATACCTCAATAAATTTGTATAAAAAGCACTTAACAATGTCTTTTGTACCTGTTTCATTTCACATAATATCTTTCTTTACCTCTGTAGGATAGCATGTGGTTCAAATATAAGCCTGTTGAGACTAAAATTGCATGCAAGTTTTTCACTAAAAAGTGAAAAATCTTTGTATCAGACCATACTGTCTACTAAAAAAGTTGAATGTAAGAGCCTTTTTGTGCTCAGATTTATTGTATCATGTCACCTGAGTATAGAAATGATAGAAAAGACACAAATTTTTATTTCCTATAACTTCAATATGCATTTTTAAATGTAAATATGTGCTACGGCCTAAATTGACCCTAAATTAATTTTAGTCTTACTTGGCCTAAGACCCTTTTAAACTAATATGATATGTTATTTGTAAGTTTTCTTTCCATTTAAAGTACATTAAGTACATATGTAAGGATTATTTATAATCAAAAAGCTTCACAAACTTAAAATTGCTGGAAAATATTACATCTTCATGTAAGGCCCGCTTCATTGGAAAACCTCCATTTTTAGGCACAGGCTCATATAAATTTGACTTTTGAAAAATTATGCTAAGTCTGATATAACAAATGAGTACTCTATTGCTTTAAATACATGATATATTATATATTAAGGCATTTTAAAAGTATTTTTTTGCAATATTTAAATTTTATAAGCCCCAAATGTTGATAGTTGAAATTTCTCAATTTTAACGTCTAAATTTAACACGCAAAGTTGAATATAGAATTAATCATATTGTCTATAATATATATCCTATTGCTATGAAACTTTGTAAGCAGTCTTGTAATATATTAAGCTTTAGTCATGCCAAGTTTTATTAAGATTGGTCAACTTTTTCTATCCTATTAGGTCCGAGTACACAGTTATCGTCCTTTGATTTTCGTTGTCCACGAATATAGTCCTTAGTGTGGACAGTGTGTTACTTGCCAATTTTTGTTATACCCCTTCCAAATTTATTTCTCCATGTTTTATGCCTCATATAGCAAGTTGGGGGGTGAAATGACACTGTAAAAAAAGTTGGGTCATAAATATTAATGTAAAGTAGTGATTAGGTCCAGCTGAAAAAGGTCAAAAATTAGCACTTCGGAAGCTGTCAAAAGATTTCAAGACCCCCTTAACATAAGATTGTCCATATTTTGAGTTAGAGCTGATGAAGTTTTCTATAATTTTGATATAATTTGTCCCAAAAGTAGTACAACACACTGTAAAAATATTATTGAGAAAGCGCAGGTGGGTTTTTTTTAATTTTCATTTATTGTCTAAAAGAAATGCACTACGAAATAACTGTGTACTCGGACCTAAGAGGTGAAATCAGGAAATATAGAATCTGTACTTTGGCAACTTCCCTGAATGATTTGATGGTGCCAATTTGTCAAATAGCATAAAACTAAAGGATTTAAACTTTTATTTGATAGAATTTCTGCAAAAATGACCAATTTTGGCATTATATGGTCAAAATAAGCATTTCATAGCTTTTTCAATTTTGATGCATAAGTGGCATTCTGACTTTCTATCTGACATGTTTTCATGTGTCAATTTTTGTGTTTCTATGCTTTAATCCAGTTTTATTACTCATTTGTGAACTCTGAATCTACAGAAAAGAAGATTATCTCAGAAAATATGAGCAAAATGTGTTGTATAAATGACCCTCGTCTAACGCCCTGTTTGGATCAAGTTAAATGTGAGGAGCATGGCACATAAAAGTTGAAGTCCATAATAAATACCTCAATAAATTTGTATAAAAAGCACTTAACAATGTCTTTTGTACCTGTTTCATTTCACATAATATCTTTCTTTACCTCTGTAGGATAGCATGTGGTTCAAATATAAGCCTGTTGAGACTAAAATTGCATGCAAGTTTTTCACTAAAAAGTGAAAAATCTTTGTATCAGACCATACTGTCTACTAAAAAAGTTGAATGTAAGAGCCTTTTTGTGCTCAGATTTATTGTATCATGTCACCTGAGTATAGAAATGATAGAAAAGACACAAATTTTTATTTCCTATAACTTCAATATGCATTTTTAAATGTAAATATGTGCTACGGCCTAAATTGACCCTAAATTAATTTTAGTCTTACTTGGCCTAAGACCCTTTTAAACTAATATGATATGTTATTTGTAAGTTTTCTTTCCATTTAAAGTACATTAAGTACATATGTAAGGATTATTTATAATCAAAAAGCTTCACAAACTTAAAATTGCTGGAAAATATTACATCTTCATGTAAGGCCCGCTTCATTGGAAAACCTCCATTTTTAGGCACAGGCTCATATAAATTTGACTTTTGAAAAATTATGCTAAGTCTGATATAACAAATGAGTACTCTATTGCTTTAAATACATGATATATTATATATTAAGGCATTTTAAAAGTATTTTTTTGCAATATTTAAATTTTATAAGCCCCAAATGTTGATAGTTGAAATTTCTCAATTTTAACGTCTAAATTTAACACGCAAAGTTGAATATAGAATTAATCATATTGTCTATAATATATATCCTATTGCTATGAAACTTTGTAAGCAGTCTTGTAATATATTAAGCTTTAGTCATGCCAAGTTTTATTAAGATTGGTCAACTTTTTCTATCCTATTAGGTCCGAGTACACAGTTATCGTCCTTTGATTTTCGTTGTCCACGAATATAGTCCTTAGTGTGGACAGTGTGTTACTTGCCAATTTTTGTTATACCCCTTCCAAATTTATTTCTCCATGTTTTATGCCTCATATAGCAAGTTGGGGGGTGAAATGACACTGTAAAAAAAGTTGGGTCATAAATATTAATGTAAAGTAGTGATTAGGTCCAGCTGAAAAAGGTCAAAAATTAGCACTTCGGAAGCTGTCAAAAGATTTCAAGACCCCCTTAACATAAGATTGTCCATATTTTGAGTTAGAGCTGATGAAGTTTTCTATAATTTTGATATAATTTGTCCCAAAAGTAGTACAACACACTGTAAAAATATTATTGAGAAAGCGCAGGTGGGTTTTTTTTAATTTTCATTTATTGTCTAAAAGAAATGCACTACGAAATAACTGTGTACTCGGACCTAAGAGGTGAAATCAGGAAATATAGAATCTGTACTTTGGCAACTTCCCTGAATGATTTGATGGTGCCAATTTGTCAAATAGCATAAAACTAAAGGATTTAAACTTTTATTTGATAGAATTTCTGCAAAAATGACCAATTTTGGCATTATATGGTCAAAATAAGCATTTCATAGCTTTTTCAATTTTGATGCATAAGTGGCATTCTGACTTTCTATCTGACATGTTTTCATGTGTCAATTTTTGTGTTTCTATGCTTTAATCCAGTTTTATTACTCATTTGTGAACTCTGAATCTACAGAAAAGAAGATTATCTCAGAAAATATGAGCAAAATGTGTTGTATAAATGACCCTCGTCTAACGCCCTGTTTGGATCAAGTTAAATGTGAGGAGCATGGCACATAAAAGTTGAAGTCCATAATAAATACCTCAATAAATTTGTATAAAAAGCACTTAACAATGTCTTTTGTACCTGTTTCATTTCACATAATATCTTTCTTTACCTCTGTAGGATAGCATGTGGTTCAAATATAAGCCTGTTGAGACTAAAATTGCATGCAAGTTTTTCACTAAAAAGTGAAAAATCTTTGTATCAGACCATACTGTCTACTAAAAAAGTTGAATGTAAGAGCCTTTTTGTGCTCAGATTTATTGTATCATGTCACCTGAGTATAGAAATGATAGAAAAGACACAAATTTTTATTTCCTATAACTTCAATATGCATTTTTAAATGTAAATATGTGCTACGGCCTAAATTGACCCTAAATTAATTTTAGTCTTACTTGGCCTAAGACCCTTTTAAACTAATATGATATGTTATTTGTAAGTTTTCTTTCCATTTAAAGTACATTAAGTACATATGTAAGGATTATTTATAATCAAAAAGCTTCACAAACTTAAAATTGCTGGAAAATATTACATCTTCATGTAAGGCCCGCTTCATTGGAAAACCTCCATTTTTAGGCACAGGCTCATATAAATTTGACTTTTGAAAAATTATGCTAAGTCTGATATAACAAATGAGTACTCTATTGCTTTAAATACATGATATATTATATATTAAGGCATTTTAAAAGTATTTTTTTGCAATATTTAAATTTTATAAGCCCCAAATGTTGATAGTTGAAATTTCTCAATTTTAACGTCTAAATTTAACACGCAAAGTTGAATATAGAATTAATCATATTGTCTATAATATATATCCTATTGCTATGAAACTTTGTAAGCAGTCTTGTAATATATTAAGCTTTAGTCATGCCAAGTTTTATTAAGATTGGTCAACTTTTTCTATCCTATTAGGTCCGAGTACACAGTTATCGTCCTTTGATTTTCGTTGTCCACGAATATAGTCCTTAGTGTGGACAGTGTGTTACTTGCCAATTTTTGTTATACCCCTTCCAAATTTATTTCTCCATGTTTTATGCCTCATATAGCAAGTTGGGGGGTGAAATGACACTGTAAAAAAAGTTGGGTCATAAATATTAATGTAAAGTAGTGATTAGGTCCAGCTGAAAAAGGTCAAAAATTAGCACTTCGGAAGCTGTCAAAAGATTTCAAGACCCCCTTAACATAAGATTGTCCATATTTTGAGTTAGAGCTGATGAAGTTTTCTATAATTTTGATATAATTTGTCCCAAAAGTAGTACAACACACTGTAAAAATATTATTGAGAAAGCGCAGGTGGGTTTTTTTTAATTTTCATTTATTGTCTAAAAGAAATGCACTACGAAATAACTGTGTACTCGGACCAGCTATTTAAAATTAATATTCACGTTTTATTTCGGAGGGGGGACTAGGGGGACTAGGAACACAATTTTTGTTTATACATATATTCAAACTCGTTTAAAAGGTTACCCACGGTGAAGATGATTGCAATGATCGAGAGACTCCTCTCAAGAGAACAGGGAAATTAACGATTTAAGGTCACCGCACGGTCTATAGCAACGAGCAAAGAACATACCGCATAGTCAGCTATAAAAGGCACCGAAATAACAAATGTAAAACAATTCAAAAGAGAAACTAACGGACTAATGTATGTACAAAATAATAAACAAAAAACAAATATATGTATTTCATCACAGCAACAAACGACAACTTGAGACTGAATTACAGGCTCCTTCCTGACTTGGGACCGAGCTTGGGACAGGTACATACACGCATCATATGGTGGGGTGAAAATGAAAGCGGATGTATAATCCTCCACAAACCTAGGACAGTGCATGGTGTGGCAGAACAAACGTAAGAACAAACTATACAAATCATATGGATACAAATTGAAATACATCTATCAAAAACACAGAGTGGACATGGCCGGATACTTGGACGTCACAACAACAAAAAGATACTAAGAACAGAACTGAGAGTACTCTCAGTTACTGGCAGCTATAGTTCAAAGCAAATAACAACTAACATTGTTATGGGTAATTTCGAAGATGAAAGATGGAATATTGTTTTATTATTTATGTCGGT
>NW_027468223.1:15000-27683 GCF_965363235.1 Mytilus galloprovincialis | reverse complement strand
AAGACCGCAAGTCTTTATCTTTTGTAGTTTGGGAGTTGGTGTTAATTTCGGGGTTAGGCTTTACTCTCGCACAAACGTTTCTTCAGTGAGGTCGGAAAGTGCGGTCGTACACTTCAGTGATACCAATAAGTTTTCATCCTTTAGATCGCCTTTCCATCTTTTAGGAACAGTTAACTTTATGAAAATATCTCTATTCAAATCCATTCTACATCTGTTTGAAGATTGAGGTCAAAGGCACTTTTCATACTCTGTACTTAGAAAAATTGTTGGAAATTTCTGACGCATGCGCAGTCACAAAAAAGGGCAGACATGCGCAGAAGTGACAATGGGCACCTCACTAACCCTCGTCAAAGTACACTACCCTGTCCCAATCATGACCCTAATCCGTACCCTAACCCTAACCCTGACCCTAACCCTGACCCAAACCCTGACCCTTACCCTAACCCTAACCCTGACCCTAACCCAAACACTAACCATGACCCTAACCCTAACCCTAACCCTAACCCTAACCCTAACCCTAACCCTAACCCTAACCCTGACCTTAACCCAAACACTAACCCTAACCCAAACCCCAAATGTGTTAAAATTGTTGTTTTGGAGGCCTAGCTTTATCTCGGAAAGGATAAGTCTAGGAGGGTAACCGATTGGATTTTCGTATTAAGTTTTTTCACGAACTTCTCAAAAATCAAAGTTTTGGAGGGATGGGGGGTCAGGTTATGGTTTTTGGTACTTTTCATAGTCGATCTTTTCAATATTTCAACATGATCCTATGCTTCGTTCGGCTTGATGTTAAAAAATCGGCCCCGTTAGGGGTAGTACTTTTTGACAATTAAGCCCCTGGTGAAGACCGCAAGTCTTTATCTTTTGTAGTTTGGGAGTTGGTGTTAATTTCGGGGTTAGGCTTTACTCTCGCACAAACGTTTCTTCAGTGAGGTCGGAAAGTGCGGTCGTACACTTCAGTGATACCAATAAGTTTTCATCCTTTAGATCGCCTTTCCATCTTTTAGGAACAGTTAACTTTATGAAAATATCTCTATTCAAATCCATTCTACATCTGTTTGAAGATTGAGGTCAAAGGCACTTTTCATACTCTGTACTTAGAAAAATTGTTGGAAATTTCTGACGCATGCGCAGTCACAAAAAAGGGCAGACATGCGCAGAAGTGACAATGGGCACCTCACTAACCCTCGTCAAAGTACACTACCCTGTCCCAATCATGACCCTAATCCGTACCCTAACCCTAACCCTGACCCTAACCCTGACCCAAACCCTGACCCTTACCCTAACCCTAACCCTGACCCTAACCCAAACACTAACCATGACCCTAACCCTAACCCTAACCCTAACCCTAACCCTAACCCTAACCCTAACCCTAACCCTGACCTTAACCCAAACACTAACCCTAACCCAAACCCCAAATGTGTTAAAATTGTTGTTTTGGAGGCCTAGCTTTATCTCGGAAAGGATAAGTCTAGGAGGGTAACCGATTGGATTTTCGTATTAAGTTTTTTCACGAACTTCTCAAAAATCAAAGTTTTGGAGGGATGGGGGGTCAGGTTATGGTTTTTGGTACTTTTCATAGTCGATCTTTTCAATATTTCAACATGATCCTATGCTTCGTTCGGCTTGATGTTAAAAAATCGGCCCCGTTAGGGGTAGTACTTTTTGACAATTAAGCCCCTGGTGAAGACCGCAAGTCTTTATCTTTTGTAGTTTGGGAGTTGGTGTTAATTTCGGGGTTAGGCTTTACTCTCGCACAAACGTTTCTTCAGTGAGGTCGGAAAGTGCGGTCGTACACTTCAGTGATACCAATAAGTTTTCATCCTTTAGATCGCCTTTCCATCTTTTAGGAACAGTTAACTTTATGAAAATATCTCTATTCAAATCCATTCTACATCTGTTTGAAGATTGAGGTCAAAGGCACTTTTCATACTCTGTACTTAGAAAAATTGTTGGAAATTTCTGACGCATGCGCAGTCACAAAAAAGGGCAGACATGCGCAGAAGTGACAATGGGCACCTCACTAACCCTCGTCAAAGTACACTACCCTGTCCCAATCATGACCCTAATCCGTACCCTAACCCTAACCCTGACCCTAACCCTGACCCAAACCCTGACCCTTACCCTAACCCTAACCCTGACCCTAACCCAAACACTAACCATGACCCTAACCCTAACCCTAACCCTAACCCTAACCCTAACCCTAACCCTAACCCTAACCCTGACCTTAACCCAAACACTAACCCTAACCCAAACCCCAAATGTGTTAAAATTGTTGTTTTGGAGGCCTAGCTTTATCTCGGAAAGGATAAGTCTAGGAGGGTAACCGATTGGATTTTCGTATTAAGTTTTTTCACGAACTTCTCAAAAATCAAAGTTTTGGAGGGATGGGGGGTCAGGTTATGGTTTTTGGTACTTTTCATAGTCGATCTTTTCAATATTTCAACATGATCCTATGCTTCGTTCGGCTTGATGTTAAAAAATCGGCCCCGTTAGGGGAAGTACTTTTTGACAATTAAGCCCCTGGTGAAGACCGCAAGTCTTTATCTTTTGTAGTTTGGGAGTTGGTGTTAATTTCGGGGTTAGGCTTTACTCTCGCACAAACGTTTCTTCAGTGAGGTCGGAAAGTGCGGTCGTACACTTCAGTGATACCAATAAGTTTTCATCCTTTAGATCGCCTTTCCATCTTTTAGGAACAGTTAACTTTATGAAAATATCTCTATTCAAATCCATTCTACATCTGTTTGAAGATTGAGGTCAAAGGCACTTTTCATACTCTGTACTTAGAAAAATTGTTGGAAATTTCTGACGCATGCGCAGTCACAAAAAAGGGCAGACATGCGCAGAAGTGACAATGGGCACCTCACTAACCCTCGTCAAAGTACACTACCCTGTCCCAATCATGACCCTAATCCGTACCCTAACCCTAACCCTGACCCTAACCCTGACCCAAACCCTGACCCTTACCCTAACCCTAACCCTGACCCTAACCCAAACACTAACCATGACCCTAACCCTAACCCTAACCCTAACCCTAACCCTAACCCTAACCCTAACCCTAACCCTGACCTTAACCCAAACACTAACCCTAACCCAAACCCCAAATGTGTTAAAATTGTTGTTTTGGAGGCCTAGCTTTATCTCGGAAAGGATAAGTCTAGGAGGGTAACCGATTGGATTTTCGTATTAAGTTTTTTCACGAACTTCTCAAAAATCAAAGTTTTGGAGGGATGGGGGGTCAGGTTATGGTTTTTGGTACTTTTCATAGTCGATCTTTTCAATATTTCAACATGATCCTATGCTTCGTTCGGCTTGATGTTAAAAAATCGGCCCCGTTAGGGGTAGTACTTTTTGACAATTAAGCCCCTGGTGAAGACCGCAAGTCTTTATCTTTTGTAGTTTGGGAGTTGGTGTTAATTTCGGGGTTAGGCTTTACTCTCGCACAAACGTTTCTTCAGTGAGGTCGGAAAGTGCGGTCGTACACTTCAGTGATACCAATAAGTTTTCATCCTTTAGATCGCCTTTCCATCTTTTAGGAACAGTTAACTTTATGAAAATATCTCTATTCAAATCCATTCTACATCTGTTTGAAGATTGAGGTCAAAGGCACTTTTCATACTCTGTACTTAGAAAAATTGTTGGAAATTTCTGACGCATGCGCAGTCACAAAAAAGGGCAGACATGCGCAGAAGTGACAATGGGCACCTCACTAACCCTCGTCAAAGTACACTACCCTGTCCCAATCATGACCCTAATCCGTACCCTAACCCTAACCCTGACCCTA
This sequence comes from Mytilus galloprovincialis, assembly GCF_965363235.1. Taxonomy (NCBI): domain Eukaryota; kingdom Metazoa; phylum Mollusca; class Bivalvia; order Mytilida; family Mytilidae; genus Mytilus; species Mytilus galloprovincialis. The sequence continues at coordinate 23,899 of NW_027468223.1, read as the reverse complement.
ACCCTGACCCAAACCCTGACCCTTACCCTAACCCTAACCCTGACCCTAACCCAAACACTAACCATGACCCTAACCCTAACCCTAACCCTAACCCTAACCCTAACCCTAACCCTAACCCTAACCCTGACCTTAACCCAAACACTAACCCTAACCCAAACCCCAAATGTGTTAAAATTGTTGTTTTGGAGGCCTAGCTTTATCTCGGAAAGGATAAGTCTAGGAGGGTAACCGATTGGATTTTCGTATTAAGTTTTTTCACGAACTTCTCAAAAATCAAAGTTTTGGAGGGATGGGGGGTCAGGTTATGGTTTTTGGTACTTTTCATAGTCGATCTTTTCAATATTTCAACATGATCCTATGCTTCGTTCGGCTTGATGTTAAAAAATCGGCCCCGTTAGGGGTAGTACTTTTTGACAATTAAGCCCCTGGTGAAGACCGCAAGTCTTTATCTTTTGTAGTTTGGGAGTTGGTGTTAATTTCGGGGTTAGGCTTTACTCTCGCACAAACGTTTCTTCAGTGAGGTCGGAAAGTGCGGTCGTACACTTCAGTGATACCAATAAGTTTTCATCCTTTAGATCGCCTTTCCATCTTTTAGGAACAGTTAACTTTATGAAAATATCTCTATTCAAATCCATTCTACATCTGTTTGAAGATTGAGGTCAAAGGCACTTTTCATACTCTGTACTTAGAAAAATTGTTGGAAATTTCTGACGCATGCGCAGTCACAAAAAAGGGCAGACATGCGCAGAAGTGACAATGGGCACCTCACTAACCCTCGTCAAAGTACACTACCCTGTCCCAATCATGACCCTAATCCGTACCCTAACCCTAACCCTGACCCTAACCCTGACCCAAACCCTGACCCTTACCCTAACCCTAACCCTGACCCTAACCCAAACACTAACCATGACCCTAACCCTAACCCTAACCCTAACCCTAACCCTAACCCTAACCCTAACCCTAACCCTGACCTTAACCCAAACACTAACCCTAACCCAAACCCCAAATGTGTTAAAATTGTTGTTTTGGAGGCCTAGCTTTATCTCGGAAAGGATAAGTCTAGGAGGGTAACCGATTGGATTTTCGTATTAAGTTTTTTCACGAACTTCTCAAAAATCAAAGTTTTGGAGGGATGGGGGGTCAGGTTATGGTTTTTGGTACTTTTCATAGTCGATCTTTTCAATATTTCAACATGATCCTATGCTTCGTTCGGCTTGATGTTAAAAAATCGGCCCCGTTAGGGGTAGTACTTTTTGACAATTAAGCCCCTGGTGAAGACCGCAAGTCTTTATCTTTTGTAGTTTGGGAGTTGGTGTTAATTTCGGGGTTAGGCTTTACTCTCGCACAAACGTTTCTTCAGTGAGGTCGGAAAGTGCGGTCGTACACTTCAGTGATACCAATAAGTTTTCATCCTTTAGATCGCCTTTCCATCTTTTAGGAACAGTTAACTTTATGAAAATATCTCTATTCAAATCCATTCTACATCTGTTTGAAGATTGAGGTCAAAGGCACTTTTCATACTCTGTACTTAGAAAAATTGTTGGAAATTTCTGACGCATGCGCAGTCACAAAAAAGGGCAGACATGCGCAGAAGTGACAATGGGCACCTCACTAACCCTCGTCAAAGTACACTACCCTGTCCCAATCATGACCCTAATCCGTACCCTAACCCTAACCCTGACCCTAACCCTGACCCAAACCCTGACCCTTACCCTAACCCTAACCCTGACCCTAACCCAAACACTAACCATGACCCTAACCCTAACCCTAACCCTAACCCTAACCCTAACCCTAACCCTAACCCTAACCCTGACCTTAACCCAAACACTAACCCTAACCCAAACCCCAAATGTGTTAAAATTGTTGTTTTGGAGGCCTAGCTTTATCTCGGAAAGGATAAGTCTAGGAGGGTAACCGATTGGATTTTCGTATTAAGTTTTTTCACGAACTTCTCAAAAATCAAAGTTTTGGAGGGATGGGGGGTCAGGTTATGGTTTTTGGTACTTTTCATAGTCGATCTTTTCAATATTTCAACATGATCCTATGCTTCGTTCGGCTTGATGTTAAAAAATCGGCCCCGTTAGGGGTAGTACTTTTTGACAATTAAGCCCCTGGTGAAGACCGCAAGTCTTTATCTTTTGTAGTTTGGGAGTTGGTGTTAATTTCGGGGTTAGGCTTTACTCTCGCACAAACGTTTCTTCAGTGAGGTCGGAAAGTGCGGTCGTACACTTCAGTGATACCAATAAGTTTTCATCCTTTAGATCGCCTTTCCATCTTTTAGGAACAGTTAACTTTATGAAAATATCTCTATTCAAATCCATTCTACATCTGTTTGAAGATTGAGGTCAAAGGCACTTTTCATACTCTGTACTTAGAAAAATTGTTGGAAATTTCTGACGCATGCGCAGTCACAAAAAAGGGCAGACATGCGCAGAAGTGACAATGGGCACCTCACTAACCCTCGTCAAAGTACACTACCCTGTCCCAATCATGACCCTAATCCGTACCCTAACCCTAACCCTGACCCTAACCCTGACCCAAACCCTGACCCTTACCCTAACCCTAACCCTGACCCTAACCCAAACACTAACCATGACCCTAACCCTAACCCTAACCCTAACCCTAACCCTAACCCTAACCCTAACCCTAACCCTGACCTTAACCCAAACACTAACCCTAACCCAAACCCCAAATGTGTTAAAATTGTTGTTTTGGAGGCCTAGCTTTATCTCGGAAAGGATAAGTCTAGGAGGGTAACCGATTGGATTTTCGTATTAAGTTTTTTCACGAACTTCTCAAAAATCAAAGTTTTGGAGGGATGGGGGGTCAGGTTATGGTTTTTGGTACTTTTCATAGTCGATCTTTTCAATATTTCAACATGATCCTATGCTTCGTTCGGCTTGATGTTAAAAAATCGGCCCCGTTAGGGGTAGTACTTTTTGACAATTAAGCCCCTGGTGAAGACCGCAAGTCTTTATCTTTTGTAGTTTGGGAGTTGGTGTTAATTTCGGGGTTAGGCTTTACTCTCGCACAAACGTTTCTTCAGTGAGGTCGGAAAGTGCGGTCGTACACTTCAGTGATACCAATAAGTTTTCATCCTTTAGATCGCCTTTCCATCTTTTAGGAACAGTTAACTTTATGAAAATATCTCTATTCAAATCCATTCTACATCTGTTTGAAGATTGAGGTCAAAGGCACTTTTCATACTCTGTACTTAGAAAAATTGTTGGAAATTTCTGACGCATGCGCAGTCACAAAAAAGGGCAGACATGCGCAGAAGTGACAATGGGCACCTCACTAACCCTCGTCAAAGTACACTACCCTGTCCCAATCATGACCCTAATCCGTACCCTAACCCTAACCCTGACCCTAACCCTGACCCAAACCCTGACCCTTACCCTAACCCTAACCCTGACCCTAACCCAAACACTAACCATGACCCTAACCCTAACCCTAACCCTAACCCTAACCCTAACCCTAACCCTAACCCTAACCCTGACCTTAACCCAAACACTAACCCTAACCCAAACCCCAAATGTGTTAAAATTGTTGTTTTGGAGGCCTAGCTTTATCTCGGAAAGGATAAGTCTAGGAGGGTAACCGATTGGATTTTCGTATTAAGTTTTTTCACGAACTTCTCAAAAATCAAAGTTTTGGAGGGATGGGGGGTCAGGTTATGGTTTTTGGTACTTTTCATAGTCGATCTTTTCAATATTTCAACATGATCCTATGCTTCGTTCGGCTTGATGTTAAAAAATCGGCCCCGTTAGGGGTAGTACTTTTTGACAATTAAGCCCCTGGTGAAGACCGCAAGTCTTTATCTTTTGTAGTTTGGGAGTTGGTGTTAATTTCGGGGTTAGGCTTTACTCTCGCACAAACGTTTCTTCAGTGAGGTCGGAAAGTGCGGTCGTACACTTCAGTGATACCAATAAGTTTTCATCCTTTAGATCGCCTTTCCATCTTTTAGGAACAGTTAACTTTATGAAAATATCTCTATTCAAATCCATTCTACATCTGTTTGAAGATTGAGGTCAAAGGCACTTTTCATACTCTGTACTTAGAAAAATTGTTGGAAATTTCTGACGCATGCGCAGTCACAAAAAAGGGCAGACATGCGCAGAAGTGACAATGGGCACCTCACTAACCCTCGTCAAAGTACACTACCCTGTCCCAATCATGACCCTAATCCGTACCCTAACCCTAACCCTGACCCTAACCCTGACCCAAACCCTGACCCTTACCCTAACCCTAACCCTGACCCTAACCCAAACACTAACCATGACCCTAACCCTAACCCTAACCCTAACCCTAACCCTAACCCTAACCCTAACCCTGACCTTAACCCAAACACTAACCCTAACCCAAACCCCAAATGTGTTAAAATTGTTGTTTTGGAGGCCTAGCTTTATCTCGGAAAGGATAAGTCTAGGAGGGTAACCGATTGGATTTTCGTATTAAGTTTTTTCACGAACTTCTCAAAAATCAAAGTTTTGGAGGGATGGGGGGTCAGGTTATGGTTTTTGGTACTTTTCATAGTCGATCTTTTCAATATTTCAACATGATCCTATGCTTCGTTCGGCTTGATGTTAAAAAATCGGCCCCGTTAGGGGTAGTACTTTTTGACAATTAAGCCCCTGGTGAAGACCGCAAGTCTTTATCTTTTGTAGTTTGGGAGTTGGTGTTAATTTCGGGGTTAGGCTTTACTCTCGCACAAACGTTTCTTCAGTGAGGTCGGAAAGTGCGGTCGTACACTTCAGTGATACCAATAAGTTTTCATCCTTTAGATCGCCTTTCCATCTTTTAGGAACAGTTAACTTTATGAAAATATCTCTATTCAAATCCATTCTACATCTGTTTGAAGATTGAGGTCAAAGGCACTTTTCATACTCTGTACTTAGAAAAATTGTTGGAAATTTCTGACGCATGCGCAGTCACAAAAAAGGGCAGACATGCGCAGAAGTGACAATGGGCACCTCACTAACCCTCGTCAAAGTACACTACCCTGTCCCAATCATGACCCTAATCCGTACCCTAACCCTAACCCTGACCCTAACCCTGACCCAAACCCTGACCCTTACCCTAACCCTAACCCTGACCCTAACCCAAACACTAACCATGACCCTAACCCTAACCCTAACCCTAACCCTAACCCTAACCCTAACCCTAACCCTAACCCTGACCTTAACCCAAACACTAACCCTAACCCAAACCCCAAATGTGTTAAAATTGTTGTTTTGGAGGCCTAGCTTTATCTCGGAAAGGATAAGTCTAGGAGGGTAACCGATTGGATTTTCGTATTAAGTTTTTTCACGAACTTCTCAAAAATCAAAGTTTTGGAGGGATGGGGGGTCAGGTTATGGTTTTTGGTACTTTTCATAGTCGATCTTTTCAATATTTCAACATGATCCTATGCTTCGTTCGGCTTGATGTTAAAAAATCGGCCCCGTTAGGGGTAGTACTTTTTGACAATTAAGCCCCTGGTGAAGACCGCAAGTCTTTATCTTTTGTAGTTTGGGAGTTGGTGTTAATTTCGGGGTTAGGCTTTACTCTCGCACAAACGTTTCTTCAGTGAGGTCGGAAAGTGCGGTCGTACACTTCAGTGATACCAATAAGTTTTCATCCTTTAGATCGCCTTTCCATCTTTTAGGAACAGTTAACTTTATGAAAATATCTCTATTCAAATCCATTCTACATCTGTTTGAAGATTGAGGTCAAAGGCACTTTTCATACTCTGTACTTAGAAAAATTGTTGGAAATTTCTGACGCATGCGCAGTCACAAAAAAGGGCAGACATGCGCAGAAGTGACAATGGGCACCTCACTAACCCTCGTCAAAGTACACTACCCTGTCCCAATCATGACCCTAATCCGTACCCTAACCCTAACCCTGACCCTAACCCTGACCCAAACCCTGACCCTTACCCTAACCCTAACCCTGACCCTAACCCAAACACTAACCATGACCCTAACCCTAACCCTAACCCTAACCCTAACCCTAACCCTAACCCTAACCCTAACCCTGACCTTAACCCAAACACTAACCCTAACCCAAACCCCAAATGTGTTAAAATTGTTGTTTTGGAGGCCTAGCTTTATCTCGGAAAGGATAAGTCTAGGAGGGTAACCGATTGGATTTTCGTATTAAGTTTTTTCACGAACTTCTCAAAAATCAAAGTTTTGGAGGGATGGGGGGTCAGGTTATGGTTTTTGGTACTTTTCATAGTCGATCTTTTCAATATTTCAACATGATCCTATGCTTCGTTCGGCTTGATGTTAAAAAATCGGCCCCGTTAGGGGTAGTACTTTTTGACAATTAAGCCCCTGGTGAAGACCGCAAGTCTTTATCTTTTGTAGTTTGGGAGTTGGTGTTAATTTCGGGGTTAGGCTTTACTCTCGCACAAACGTTTCTTCAGTGAGGTCGGAAAGTGCGGTCGTACACTTCAGTGATACCAATAAGTTTTCATCCTTTAGATCGCCTTTCCATCTTTTAGGAACAGTTAACTTTATGAAAATATCTCTATTCAAATCCATTCTACATCTGTTTGAAGATTGAGGTCAAAGGCACTTTTCATACTCTGTACTTAGAAAAATTGTTGGAAATTTCTGACGCATGCGCAGTCACAAAAAAGGGCAGACATGCGCAGAAGTGACAATGGGCACCTCACTAACCCTCGTCAAAGTACACTACCCTGTCCCAATCATGACCCTAATCCGTACCCTAACCCTAACCCTGACCCTAACCCTGACCCAAACCCTGACCCTTACCCTAACCCTAACCCTGACCCTAACCCAAACACTAACCATGACCCTAACCCTAACCCTAACCCTAACCCTAACCCTAACCCTAACCCTAACCCTAACCCTGACCTTAACCCAAACACTAACCCTAACCCAAACCCCAAATGTGTTAAAATTGTTGTTTTGGAGGCCTAGCTTTATCTCGGAAAGGATAAGTCTAGGAGGGTAACCGATTGGATTTTCGTATTAAGTTTTTTCACGAACTTCTCAAAAATCAAAGTTTTGGAGGGATGGGGGGTCAGGTTATGGTTTTTGGTACTTTTCATAGTCGATCTTTTCAATATTTCAACATGATCCTATGCTTCGTTCGGCTTGATGTTAAAAAATCGGCCCCGTTAGGGGTAGTACTTTTTGACAATTAAGCCCCTGGTGAAGACCGCAAGTCTTTATCTTTTGTAGTTTGGGAGTTGGTGTTAATTTCGGGGTTAGGCTTTACTCTCGCACAAACGTTTCTTCAGTGAGGTCGGAAAGTGCGGTCGTACACTTCAGTGATACCAATAAGTTTTCATCCTTTAGATCGCCTTTCCATCTTTTAGGAACAGTTAACTTTATGAAAATATCTCTATTCAAATCCATTCTACATCTGTTTGAAGATTGAGGTCAAAGGCACTTTTCATACTCTGTACTTAGAAAAATTGTTGGAAATTTCTGACGCATGCGCAGTCACAAAAAAGGGCAGACATGCGCAGAAGTGACAATGGGCACCTCACTAACCCTCGTCAAAGTACACTACCCTGTCCCAATCATGACCCTAATCCGTACCCTAACCCTAACCCTGACCCTAACCCTGACCCAAACCCTGACCCTTACCCTAACCCTAACCCTGACCCTAACCCAAACACTAACCATGACCCTAACCCTAACCCTAACCCTAACCCTAACCCTAACCCTAACCCTAACCCTAACCCTGACCTTAACCCAAACACTAACCCTAACCCAAACCCCAAATGTGTTAAAATTGTTGTTTTGGAGGCCTAGCTTTATCTCGGAAAGGATAAGTCTAGGAGGGTAACCGATTGGATTTTCGTATTAAGTTTTTTCACGAACTTCTCAAAAATCAAAGTTTTGGAGGGATGGGGGGTCAGGTTATGGTTTTTGGTACTTTTCATAGTCGATCTTTTCAATATTTCAACATGATCCTATGCTTCGTTCGGCTTGATGTTAAAAAATCGGCCCCGTTAGGGGTAGTACTTTTTGACAATTAAGCCCCTGGTGAAGACCGCAAGTCTTTATCTTTTGTAGTTTGGGAGTTGGTGTTAATTTCGGGGTTAGGCTTTACTCTCGCACAAACGTTTCTTCAGTGAGGTCGGAAAGTGCGGTCGTACACTTCAGTGATACCAATAAGTTTTCATCCTTTAGATCGCCTTTCCATCTTTTAGGAACAGTTAACTTTATGAAAATATCTCTATTCAAATCCATTCTACATCTGTTTGAAGATTGAGGTCAAAGGCACTTTTCATACTCTGTACTTAGAAAAATTGTTGGAAATTTCTGACGCATGCGCAGTCACAAAAAAGGGCAGACATGCGCAGAAGTGACAATGGGCACCTCACTAACCCTCGTCAAAGTACACTACCCTGTCCCAATCATGACCCTAATCCGTACCCTAACCCTAACCCTGACCCTAACCCTGACCCAAACCCTGACCCTTACCCTAACCCTAACCCTGACCCTAACCCAAACACTAACCATGACCCTAACCCTAACCCTAACCCTAACCCTAACCCTAACCCTAACCCTAACCCTAACCCTGACCTTAACCCAAACACTAACCCTAACCCAAACCCCAAATGTGTTAAAATTGTTGTTTTGGAGGCCTAGCTTTATCTCGGAAAGGATAAGTCTAGGAGGGTAACCGATTGGATTTTCGTATTAAGTTTTTTCACGAACTTCTCAAAAATCAAAGTTTTGGAGGGATGGGGGGTCAGGTTATGGTTTTTGGTACTTTTCATAGTCGATCTTTTCAATATTTCAACATGATCCTATGCTTCGTTCGGCTTGATGTTAAAAAATCGGCCCCGTTAGGGGTAGTACTTTTTGACAATTAAGCCCCTGGTGAAGACCGCAAGTCTTTATCTTTTGTAGTTTGGGAGTTGGTGTTA
>NW_027468223.1:0-10000 GCF_965363235.1 Mytilus galloprovincialis | reverse complement strand
AACAGTAGCCAAATGCCGCTGTTTAGTAGTAAATTACCGCTGATTAGTAACCATTTACAGCTGATAAGTAGTAAATTACCGCTAATAAATAGCCAAATGACGCTCAGATGTAGCCATTCACCGCTATGAGCGCTGCGGTAAATGGCTACACATTTGCGGTGAATGGTTACTTTGTAGCCAAATACCGCAGCGGTAATTGGATACCTTATAGCGTCAATTGGCAACATTACAGCGGTAATTGGTGACAAAACAGAGGTATTTGGCAACTAAGTAACCATTCAACGGTTATTTAGTAGCCATTAACGCTATAAGGTATCCAATTACCGCTGCGGTGAATGGTTACGTAGTTCCTAACTACCGCTTTTCTGTAGCCTATTACCGCTTGTATCGTAGCCAAATACCGAAGCGCTAAATGGATACCTTATAGCGTCAAGTGGTTACATTATAGCGGTAATTGGTGACAAAACAGAGGTATTTGGGAACTAAGTAACCATTCAACGGTATTTAGTAGCCATTAACGCTATAAGGTATCCAATTAGCGTTGCGGTGATTGTTACCTTGTTGCTAAATACCGCTCTTCTGTAGCCTATTACCGCTTGTATCGTAGCCAAATACCGCAGCGCTAAATGGATACCTTATAGCGTCAATTGGCTACATAACAGCGGTAATAACCTCCGTTGCCAAATACCCCTCTTCTGTTGCCAATTACCGCTTTCATCGTAGTCATTTACCGCAGCGCTAATTGGATATCCAATTAGCGCTGCGGTGAATGGTTACCTAGTTGCTAAATACCGCTTTTCTGTAGCCTATTACCGCTTGTATCGTAGCCAAATACCGAAGCGCTAAATGGATACCTTATAGCGTCAATTGGCTACATGATAGCGGTATTTGGCAACTAAGTAACCATTCAACGGTATTTAGTAGCCATTAACGCTATAAGTATAGCGTTAGATGGCTACATTTAAGCGTCAATTGGCTACTACATGGCCGATATTGGCTACTTTTAAGCGGTAATTGGCTACTATTAATTGACTATTTCGAAAAGATAAGTAATTAATGCTCAAACAGGAACCGATTAATAAGTAACATTTTTATACAACCATAAAACAAAAAAATGTCAATTGTGACTATACAAAACAATATTGGGCCAAAAGTAAAAATATTTAAATATATCTATACACATAAATGTACCATCTGATACCATTGTATTCACCCATAAGTACATGTGTAAACACATACTAAAAAGCATACACACATACAGATATTTGTATACATATACATAAATGTATATGCTCACCTACAAAAAAATTAAATACATACACATTGGTTTGTACATATACAAATGTGTTCACATATATACAAATATGTACACATATACTCAAATATGTACACATATACACAATTCTGTACATATATATACAAACATGTACATTTATACATTTGTACACATATACATAATGTATATGCTCACATTCAAAATTTTAAATGCATACACATTGGTATGGACAAATAAAAATTTGTACACATATACATAAATGTGTACATATATACACACAAGTGTTCACATATACACAAACATGTACATACATACAAATGGGTAAACATATACGAAAGGATATATATGCATATAAACACAAATATATACACATACAAAACATAAGCATTTATGTGTATACGTATAACAAATTTATTTACACGTTCACACTTGTGTACGTACATACACAAATTGACACAAACAAATAAGTATGCACATACAGAAAAATTTACTAATGTGGGTACACATATTTTTATGAGTGTTTTTATGAAGGTATACATACACATATGTGTATTTTTGGAATTTCTTTCTTTTTCGTGCGGAGATCTCATCTAAACTATCATTAAAGGTCTGAGAATATAATATATATATTTGATAATAGCAGTAACTTTAAATATCTTTATAGTAGCCTATTACCGTTGCAAGTTTTTTGCGATGACTTTGACCTGCTGACACAATGTTGTCCCACACTATTGGTACTGTATGGCATGTGCAATATCTAGACAATCATACAGCCTAACAATTTACAAAAGTTCAGGCCAAACTCTCTTTTAAAAAAAAATTGTAACATTTTGAAAGTGGATGTCAAAGAAAAAAAAAAAAAAGAAAAAGAAAAAGTCCCACAGTTTAGGTTCTAATGGCTTTCAAATATCCCAAAATGGAAAAAAAAACATCACATGCAAAATGATCCAAAAATAGTAGCCAATAACCAGATTAGCCAAAGAGGTACAAAAAAGGTAGCCATTGGGTAGCCATAGTAGCTAAATTGACGCATACAAAGTAGCCAAAGTAGCCATCGGGTAGCCATGGCTACCGTATTTCCGTTAGTTTGGCTACCACTGCTACTTCGTTTTACGTTGATTTGGCTACTGTGGTAGCCAAAACGGTTACCGTCGAGCCAACATTCTCATAATGAAAATTTTGGGAATATTTTTCCGTTAAATTGACAGCATTTTGGCTACTCGACGAGAACCCTAACCCTAACCCTAACCCTAACCCTAACCCTAACCCTAACCCTAACCTAACCCTAACCCTAACCCTAACCCTAACCCTAACCCTAACCCTAGTTTTTCACGAACTTCTCAAAAATCAGAGTTTTGGAGGGATGGGGGGTCGGGTTATGGTTTTTGATACTTTTCATAGTCCAACTTTTCAATATTTAAACATAATCCTATGCTTCGATCGGCTTGCCGTTCAAAAATCGAGCCCGTTAGGGTCAGTACTTTTGGACAATGAAGCCCGTAGTGAAGACCGCAAGTCTTTATCTGTTGTAGTTTGGGAGTTGGGGTTAATTTCGGGGTTGGCTTTACTCTCGCACAAACGTTTCTTCAGTGAGGTCGGAAAGTGCGGCCGTACACTTCAGTGATACCAATAAGTTTTCATCCTCTAGATTATCTTTCCATCTTTTCGGAACAGTTAACTTTATGAAAATATCTCTATTCAAATCCATTCTACATCTGTTTGAAGATTGAGGTCAAAGGCACTTTTCATACTCTGTACTTAGAAATATTTTTTGAAATTTCTGACGCATGCGCAGTCACAAAAAAGGGCAGACATGCGCAGAAGTGACAAAGGGCACCTCACTAACCCTCGCCAAAGTACACTACCCTGTCCCAATAATGACCCTAACCTTAACCGTAACCCTTACCCTGACCCTAACCCAAACACTAACCCTAACCCAAACCCCAAATGTGTTACAACTGTTGTTTAGGAGGCCTTACTCCATCTATGAAAGGGTAAGTCTAGGAGGGTAAGCGATTAGATTTTCGTATTAAGTTTTTTCACGAACTTCTCAAAAATCAGAGTTTTGGAGGGATGGGGGGTCAGGTTATGGTTTTTGATACTTTTCATAGTCGATCTTTTCAATATTTAAACATGATCCTATGCTTCGATCGGCTTGCCGTTCAAAAATCGACCCCCTTAGGATCAGTACTTTTGGACAATAAAGCCCGTAGTGAAGACCGCAAGTCTTTATCTGATAGTTAGGGAGTTGGGGTTAATTTCGGGGTTAGGCTTTACTCTCGCACAAACGTTTCTTCAGTGAGGTCGGAAAGTGCGGCCGTACACTTCAGTGATACCAATAAGTTTTCATCCTCTAGATTATCTTTCCATCTTTTCGGAACAGTTAACTTTATGAAAATATCTCTATTCAAATCCATTCTACATCTGTTTGAAGATTGAGGTCAAAGGCACTTTTCATACTCTGTACTTAGAAATATTTTTTGAAATTTCTGACGCATGCGCAGTCACAAAAAAGGGCAGACATGCGCAGAAGTGACAAAGGGCACCTCACTAACCCTCGCCAAAGTACACTTCCCTGTCCCAATCCTGACCCTAACCTTAACCGTAACCCTAACCCTGACCCTAACCCAAACACTAACCCTAACCCAAACTCCAAATGTGTTAAAACTGTTGTTTTGGAGGCCTTACTCCATCTGGGAAAGGGTAAGTCTAGGAGGGTAACCGATTAGATTTTCGTATTAAGTTATTTCACGAACTTCTCAAAAATCAGAGTTTTGGAGGGATGGGGGGTCAGGTTATGGTTTTTGATACTTTTCATAGTCAATCTTTTCAATATAAACATGATCCTACGCTTCGATCGGCTTGCCGTTCAAAAATCGACCCCATTAGGGTCAGTACTTTTGGACAGTGAAGCCCGTAGTGAAGACCGCAAGTCTTTATCTGTTGTAGTTAGGGAGTTGGGGTTAATTTCGGGGTTAGGCTTTACTCTCGCACAAACGTTTCTTCAGTGAGGTCGGAAAGTGCGGACGTACACTTCAGTGATACCAATAAGTTTTCATCCTCTAGATTATCTTTCCATCTTTTCGGAACAGTTAACTTTATGAAAATATCACTATTCAAATCCATTCTACATCTGTTTGAAGATTGAGGTCAAAGGCACTTTTCATACTCTGTACTTAGAAATATTTTTTGAAATTTCTGACGCATGCGCAGTCACAAAAAAGGGCAGACATGCGCAGAAGTGACAAAGGGCACCTCACTAACCCTCGCCAAAGGACACTACCCTGTCCCAATCCTGACCCTAACCTTAACCGTAACCCTAACCCTGACCCTAACCCAAACACTAACCCTAACCCAAACCCCAAATGTGTTAAAACTGTTGTTTAGGAGGCCTTACTCCATCTGGGAAAGGGTAAGTCTAGGAGGGTAACCGATTAGATTTTCGTATTAAGTTTTTTTACGAACTTCTCAAAAATCAGAGTTTTGGAGGGATGGTGGTCAGGTTATGGTTTTTGATACTTTTCATAGTCGATCTTTTCAATATTTAAACATGATCCTATGCTTCGATCGGCTTGCCGTTCAAAAATCGACCCCCTTAGGGTCTGTACTTTTGGACAATAAAGCCCGTAGTGAAGACCGCAAGTCTTTATCTGTTGTAGTTAGGGAGTTGGGGTTAATTTCGGGGTTAGGCTTTACTCTCGCACAAACGTTTCTTCAGTGAGGTCAGAAAGTGCGGCCGTACACTTCAGTGATACCAATAAGTTTTCGTCCTCTAGATTATCTTTCCATCTTTTCGGAACAGTTAACTTTATGAAAATATCTCTATTCAAATCCATTCTACATCTGTTTGAAGATTGAGGTCAAAGGCACTTTTCATACTCTGTACTTAGAAATATTTTTTGAAATTTCTGACGCATGCACAGTCACAAAAAAGGGCAGACATGCGCAGAAGTGACAAAGGGCACCTCACTAACCCTCGCCAAAGTACTCTACCCTGTCCCAATCCTGACCCTAACCTTAACCGTAACCATAACCCTGACCCTAACCCAAACACTAACCCTAACCCAAACCCCAAATGTGTTAAAACTGTTGTTTTGGAGGCCTTACTCCATCTGGGAAAGGGTAAGTCTAGGAGAGTAACCGATTAGATTTTCGTATTAAGTTTTTTCACGAACTTCTCAAAAATAAGAGTTTTGGAGGGATGGGGGGTCGGGTTATGGTTTTTGATACTTTTTATAGTCGATCTTTTCAATATTTAAACATGATCCTATGCTTCGATCGGCTTGCCGTTCAAACATCGACCCCGTTAGGGTCAGTACTTTTGGACAATGAAGCCCGTAGTGAAGACCGCAAGTCTTTATCTGATGTAGTTTGGGAGTTGGGGTTAATTTCGGGGTTAGGCTTTACTCTCGCACAAACGTTGCTTCAGTGGGGTCGGAAAGTGCGGCCGTACACTTCAGTGATACCAATAAGTTTTCATCCTCTAGATTATTTTTCTATCTTTTCGGAACAGTTAACTTTATGAAAATATCTCTATTCAAATCCATTCTACATCTGTTTGAAGATTGAGGTCAAAGGAACTTTTCATACTCTGTACTAAGAAATATTTTTTGAAATTTCTGACGCATGCGCAGTCACAAAAAAGGGCAGACATGTGCAGAAGTGACAAAGGGCACCTCACTAACCCTCGCCAAAGGACACTACCCTGTCCCAATCCTGACCCTAACCTTAACCGTAACCCTAACCCTGACCCTAACCCGAACACTAACCCTAACCCAAACCCCAAATGTGTTAAAACTGTTGTTTAGGAGGCCTTACTCAATCTGGGAAAGGGTAAGTGTAGGAGGGTAACCGATTAGATTTTCGTATTAAGTTTTTTCACGAACTTCTCAAAAATCAGAGTTTTGGAGGGATGGGGGGTCGGGTTATGGTTTTTGATACTTTTCATAGTCGATCTTTTCAATATTTAAACATGATTCTATGCTTCGATCGGCTTGCCGTTCAAAAATCGACCCCCTTTGGGACAGTACTTTTGGACAATTAAGCCCGTAGTGAAGACCGCAAGTCTTTATCTGTTGTAGTTTGGGAGTAGGGGTTAATTTCGGGGTTAGGCTTTACTCTCGCACAAACGTTTCTTCAGTGAGGTCGGAAAGTGCGGCCGTACACTTCAGTGATACCAATAAGTTTTCATCCTCTAGATTATCTTTCCATCTTTTCGGAACAGTTAACTTTATGAAAATATCTCTATTCAAATCCATTCTACATCTGTTTGAAGATTGAGGTCAAAGGCACTTTTCATACTCTGTACTTAAAATATTTTTTGAAATTTCTGACGCATGCGCAGTCACAAAAAAGGGCAGACATGCGCAGTCACAAAAAAGGGCAGACATGCGCAGAAGTGACAAAGGGCACCTCACTAACCCTCGTCAAAGTACACTACCCTGTCCCAATCCTGACCCTAACCTTAACCGTAACCCTAACCCTGACCCTAACCCAAACACTAACCCTAATCCAAACCCCAAATGTGGAAATACTGTTGTTTAGGAGGCCTTACTCCATCTGGGAAAGGGTAAGTCTAGCAGGGTAACCGATTAGATTTTCGTATTAAGTTTTTTCACGAACTTCTCAAAAATTAGAGTTTTGGAGGGATGGGGGGTCAAGTAATGGTTTTTGATACTTTTCATAGTCGATCTTTTCAATATAAACATGATCCTATGCTTCGATCGGCTTGCCGTTGAAAAATCGACCACCTTAGGGTCAGTACTTTTGGACAATAAAGCCCGTAGTGAAGACCGCAAGTCTTTATCTGTTGTAGTTTGGGAGTTGGGGTAAATTTCGGGGTTAGGCTGTACTCTCGCACAAACGTTTCTTCAGTGAGGTCGGAAAGTGCGGTCGTACACTTCAGTGATACCAATAAGTTTTCATCCTCTAGATTATCTTTCCATCTTTTCGGAACAGTTAACTTTATGAAAATATCTCTATTCAAATCCATTCTACACCTGTTTGAAGATTGAGGTCAAAGGCACTTTTCATACTCTGTACTTCGAAATATTTTTTGACATTTCTGACGCATACGCAGTCACAAAAAAGGGCAGACATGCGCAGAAGTGACAAAGGGCACCTCAATAACTCTCGCCAAAGTACACTACCCTAGCCCTAGCCCTAGCCTTAACCCTAACCCTAACCTTAACCCTAACCCTAACATACAAAGTGTGTCATATCAAGTTATATGTCTTGGAGCAGGTGCTACAATATAAAATAGACTAAGAATAGAGTCAATCTATTTTATTTTTAATTAGATCAAACAAATTGTTATCTTATAATCATTCCATATTGATAAAAGTGTCTAATCTTAAAGCATGCTAATAAAGAAAAAAGAAAAAAGAGATCAATAGACTACATTTAATCATGAATAACTACATTAATGTAAGATGCTTTTTGGGAACTATATACATGAAATGTGAAATGGAATAAGTTGGAAAATATGTATACCCTTATTGTAACAAAGTTCAATGAATAATGCACACAAAAAATTGGAAAATGTAACACTGTCAAACAGACAGGCATCATGATTTTCTTAATTCATGATAGTAGAAAAACATATATTCATCAAAAATATTGACTTTCACAATGTTAAAATCTGTATGGCCAGCTGGATATCCTAGGACATAATGGTCGTTCTTCTACCGTTTATTCCTCACAAGTCAATGTCTGTAAACCATCTTACAGGGAAGGCTTCATTGGCTTCCTGAAAAAAATATATAAATTGATGATAAAAAAAAAATGAATAAATTTGTGATATATTGAATAATTTAAGAAATAATCGTAAAATCTAGAAATGTTTTTGTCATAAACTAGTGTATGCCAATTTAAAACTGAAATGTAATAAACTCAAATGCTTAATAATGAAATAGAATATAAACTACCACAGATGTCGAACACTGAACATTTGGACCAAGTATAAAGAAGACTACATTCAAAATATATTACAGTATTACTGACTTTCTCATGTTTTTCACCTTGTCCCTTAGTTGGGACAAGGTGAATTCCTCCTCCTTGAAGACTCCTCGTTGAACTCCTTTGGACATCATCGTTTTTAAGGCAGTTTCGTTTACTGTCCAATTCAACAAGGCAGCGAAGGACCCCACGAATTTAGTCTGTTCTTTATTGAAACAAACTGAAATAAGATGCAGATGAAAAGGTTTAATATTCACCGTAATAATTTTTTGACATTATTTTACAACCTGATTGTTGCACAGTATGGAAAAAACATATCTAGTTAATTTGGAACCGCAGAATTACTGTAAGAAATTTCAAGCCCGTTAAACTACACCTTTGTCCCTAGGGTAATTCTTTTTATGTACACACTTCATTAGAAAGCATTTAATTGATTTCATTAATACAACTAATTTGTAACATCTTCTTGTATAGTTAATTAAGGAAAAACTCCTATTTGGATGTCAGACATAAGAGAAGAAATGCCAAATATCGTCACAAGGAAAAAATGTACATATTGCATCGTAAAATGTTATGTGTATTAATTTAAGGAGTCATACTTTTTTTCAGTAAATTTGGTAACACATGTACTGATAAAACAAAACAATGTCAAGTTTTGTATAAAATCAATATTCATTTTGAATCTTAAATTGATCGTTTGAAGTTTATATACATCATTTCAAATGATCATGGCAGAGTAGTAGTGTCGATATTTGCTACATTATTCAAATAACCCTCTAATTAGAGCTTTAAATACAATCTTGAAGAAAAACTTTACCAGATAGCGTTAGTTCAATTTTAACTAAAATATACAAGAATTGTGATGTATGATATAAAAAATAAAACCAAAAACTCTAAACACAAGGAAATAATTGACGTTTATACATATACTGTAAACCAACTTATTTTTGCGGATACTTAATTTCGCGTTTAGCTCTTTCTAGCCGAATTCGCAGCAATTTAATTTCGCGATTTTCAAATTTACTAAATGTAATTAGACAAGGACAGATCAAAGTTTTAAATTTTCGCGAAGATTAATATTCGCGGTTTTTTTACATCTCTCGAAATAAATCGTTTGCGAAAATAAGTTGGTTTACAGTAACATCCCGAAAATTTACTAAGACTCTTCATTGGAAAGTCATGCATTCTAGTATTTAGGTAACACACGTACGCGTATAGATGTTGAATATACTCAAATAATTCTTATTTTTTTCTGTTAGCACACACTAATTTCAAATAAAAATAATATTAAATACTTCCATGCGCAACATATAGTTGAAAATCGGATGTTTAAAACATCATTACAAATTATTCTGATAGAGTAGTTCTGTCAAGGTTTGCTACTTCTTTACATCATATCTTAAATTAACCTTTGAAGGCAATCGAAAAAAAACGCCAGATGACGCTGTTGCTCACCTTGGCCTAAAATAAACAAGAACCAGCATGTCAGATGACATGAATGAAACGAAAGACTCCGAACACAAGGAAATTATATATATTGATACATAGTACATCCAAGAATATATGTGTATTCGTTGACATAGTCTCTACTTAAACAAAATAAGTTTTTCAGTAATTAAGTAACACCCTTAAAACGGTGGAATATTCTCCCATAAATCTAAAATTTACTGATTGCACACAGCAAGGCAAATTGGCTTCATATTCAATACTGCCATATTCCTGTACATATACAATTCTGCACTTTGCAGTTGCATATGTATTGATAAC